>NC_133621.1:100821671-101121671 GCF_048593235.1 Sminthopsis crassicaudata | reverse complement strand
TTCTGGTGGGATGAAGAGCAGAGAATACAATGTTAGACCTGCACTAGTTCTTCCTTTAAAGGCCAGAAAGGGCCATATTAAAAAAAAGCATCAGCATGAAAGCATTAGACAACTTGCCCCTTTGGCACAGTCAAATTGTCAGCCCAGAACCTATGGTACTGACTTGCTTTTCTACTACCTAATATTTGAATTTGACTTGGCTTTTAACTTCTTATCCTTTATTTGTTTATGTCAGTCACAGAGCTACCAGATATTAGAAATAAAGGACTCTTTAGAATTCACTCAAGTTTCTAATTTTATTAGTGAGAATATTGAGATCTTGGGGAGAGAATGTACTTTGTCCAAGGTTACCCAGAGTGAACCCAGCAACCAAGATTCTGACCCAGGTGAGCTAATTTAAAGTCCAGTATTCATTCTACTATATCCTCATGCTTCAAGTGGACTGGGACCAGCTTGGCCATGGTCTTGACCTTCCCTGATTAAGTATTTCCTGATTTGAACCTATATCTACATATCTATATCTGCATCAAGATATATATATATGTATATGCATATGTATATATACATGCACACATACATACACATACACACATATACTCTGCCCTTCTTCCTAGCTAGAAATAACAGCTTCCCTTCAAGGCTTTGCTTTCATACACTTGTAACTTCTCTTATGCTTATTTCTTCTCTCACTAACTGGCATAGCATTCAGCCAATTCTGGCTACCAAGGATTGCACTGGCTAATTTCTAACAGCCAATTCACACATGAGGAAGAACTAACTACTGATGAACTTGATGCAGTAGTGAGATGAAACAGGGATGAGGGTATGGCTATGCCCTGTTTCACAAGAGAAAGGAAGGGACACTTTCAGATCCACTGAAATTAAATTCTTTCATGTTGTTATGGTCATGAAATTTCTTCAAGGTATTCAGGATAAGGATTTGCAGCTTCTAATTCTCCTCTCTCTCACATCAGTATCTAGTAGAAGGTGGATGGCTATTGTGAGGGTAGAAATCCCAGTTATTTAGCAAACAGAACATGGACAGATTTGACTAGATGGCCTTTAAGGTCTCTAGAGACAATGATTCTAATTTTTTCATGGCCTTACCTTAACCAACAAAAGCTAATAATCAGAAGCAAAATGGTCCAACATGGAATTTCTTCTCCAGTTTTCCATTGTCCACTAGAGGTCCAATGAGCAATGAAATTGCAAAAGAACCATCCCAAGAAAGGAAATTACAAAAAGCATGAAGGCAGGGGAACAAAGAGATGCTGATTACAGGCTTAGAATAGTCATATATGATTGTTGCTATTAATGCTAAGAGTTAGTAGGTAGGAGAACCAGGGAGACCAAGTGAGGACCCAATGCTGAATGATAGAACTCTCAGTAGTTAAAAAAAAAATTCAGTTGCTAGTCAGTAAACCTTACACTCTAGTCTTGTTTCAAGTTTTACATATTATTATCTAATGACATGAGTCCTCCCCCAAAAAAAGCTAAGGTGGCAAGAGAAGGTAAATGTAGGATGACTGCTAAATTAGGAGTCACAAGACTGGGAATTTTCGGTTTAAATCTCTGCTTTTTCTGCCCTACTCTGGATACAAAACAGCTTCATAGCCCAACTGCTAATGCCTGGGATGCCATCGACTCTCACTGCAGGGTCTTGTCCCACTCTCAATGTGAAGCCCAATCATTGACTCCTCACTATGTGTTGTTGGGAAAGAATAAACCCCTCAATGGACCAGAAGCATGAATACCCATCCCTCTATACCACTGTTGCCAGATGGTCTTTCCTGTAATACTTTGAGATATCCTATGATGAGTAGTTCACCACCACTCCCCAAACAAACCATTCCATTTGGGGACAAGTTACATTTTAAGAAGCTTTTTTTTTAAAGTAATAAACCTATAAATTAGGGTTTGTAATTTGATAAGCACTAAGGGACATCCATTGGTCCTAGCCCTAAGTGCCATTTGTAACTTTCACCTATTTCAATTCAAAAACATTTATTGAGAGCCTACTATGTTCAATGGACTATGGTTTTTGGTGTTCATTCTTTGCTCTCAAACAGGACCAATGACATTACTTGGATTTAAGTGAGACAGAACTTCATGAAATCATTTAGTCTCACTTTCTCCTCCAAAGCCATTTTGGCAAAACAAAAGTCAAAAAAGCAATGACTCAGGATGCAGTTGATGATGACCTTGGTCTTTCTAAATTAAGGTCTTTCCTAGACCTGTTTGTCAGAAGCATGGCATTAGGAACACAAAGACAAAAATGATTCTATGAGAATGGAATAGGATTAGTGTAGACAATAAAGAATTTATGAGGTGCTGACTATGCACCTATATAAGGTGCTGAAGTTAGAAATTCTAACAAGCAAGACAGTTCCTACATTCAAGGAACTTACATCCTAATGGAGAAAGCCAACTTTTAAAGGGATATTGAGTGGAGGCATGGTGAGAACGCTGCTGCAAGTATCATGGAGGACTAGACTCCAGCAAAGTAAAGTGAAAGCTCATCTGTCAGAGTTTAGGGACCCAGAAGGAGAATCCACATATTTGATGAGGTGGACATAGAGATGATGATGAAATGTCCAGGAAATAAAAAATAAATGCAAAAGTAATTTGATGGAAGAAAGCATTAATTGCTAGGGGTCTCAAGGAAGATTTGACAGAATTTGAGCCTTGAAGAAAGATGAGAATTCTGAGAGGAGATGAGTATAGAATATATTCCAAATGCATAGAAGCAGGAGAAATCTCTGCCCTCTGGGGCCAAACATAAGATGTCTAATTCGTCTTGTACATGACAACCCTTCATATACTTGAAGACTGCTCTCATGTCTCCCCTAAGTCTTCTTTTATTACCTAATATAGTATTCAGTTTGGATTTGTGCTGCTTTTTTTTCTTAAGCTTTTTGATGCCATGACTTTCTTCCATTAGTGTAAATGATGGAAAATTGGCTGTATTATACATGTGAGTGTGTAGAAATATGTGGGTCCTTCCATCTTGTGAATTCTGAGTTACAGGGAAGTTATTGAATACTATATTGTAGAGATAGTGGAAAGTGTGTGTGTGTGTGTGTGTGTGTGTGTGTGTGTGTGTGTGTGTGTGTGTGTGTGTGTGTGATAGTCCCATTCCTCTCTTTCAGTTGAGAAAATTTGCTTATTTTCCTACTAGCTCCTCAGGGACAATTAAGACTCCGTACTTTGCTCAAGGTTGAATTCCCTGCATGCAGAGACCATTGCTTTGCTGTTTAAAGAAGACTTTATACTCTGCAGTCTCAGATTATTTCACTTGATGAAACACAACCTCACTCTGCACAATTTTAATTTTAAGTGTTTGATGGCCTTTTCAGCTAGCCTAAGAGTAATTGTCCCTTTCGTTAGTTGGGGCTTCTCCGGTATGTATTAGAGAGACTGACAGGAAGAACTGGGCCACTATCTCCTGGAATTCACTGAACTACAGATTCAGCAGCATTCTGGGGTTGTCTCATTTCTTACTTTCCCTCTCTCCAACCCACATTTATCCTCTCTCACACACTTACCAAATCATTCTACCATCCACTAGACAGCTCTCATCTCCTCAGGGTTCTAACGGTCAGGGTTCTAGATCTTCTTCAGCTGTGTGACCTTAGGCACATCAGTTCATCTGCCTCATTTTCTTCAACTATAAAATAGGGATAATAATAGTACCTATTTCTCAGAGTTGTTGGTCTTGTGAGGATCAAATGAAGTATTATTATTTTTTAATTATAGATTTTTATTATATAGATAGAGAGAGATAATTTCAACATTTCAACAAATTATATACATGGATAATTTTCAACATTCAATATTTTCAACATTCTACAAAAACCTGTGTTCTAATTTTTCCCTCTCCCCCAAGTCAGCAAGTTATCCAATATATGTTAAACATGTAAATTCCTCTATACATATTCCCACAATTATCATGGTGTACAAGAAAAATCAGATCCAAAAGGGAAAAAAATGAGAAAGAAAACAAAATGTAAGCGAAAAACAATAAAAAGAATGAAAATACTGTTTTGTGGTCCACATTCAGTTCCCACTGTCCTCTGTCTGGGTACTCTCTTCTTCACAAGGCCATTGGAACTGGTCTGAATCATGAGGCATTATTTGTAAAGTAATTAGCACAGTGTCTGACTTGCAATAGGCACTAAATAAATATTTATTCTCTTTCTCTTCACACCTAGCACTAAACTCATTGCCTATCTATACTCAACAGTCTGTATATCTGTATTTTCAGAGCTTGGTGTCAAGGATGTCACAAAACTGAGGATTTGGGGGTTTTGTCCCATTTGGAACAGACCAGGTTTCCAACCTAATTGGAAATCCCTTCAGCTCCTATTGAAGTCATTTAGGAAGTTTTGCCTCAAACAAAGAGGAAGAAGATAGAAAAAGGTCCAATATTTCTGTATTCCTTTTTACTGGCTAACCAAGTTGTCAGTCAGCACCAAATCAATCAGAGAGAGTAATACATCCAATTAAAATTACCCCTTGCTGATCTGATATTTATTATTTACCTCCTGGAGAGTATGATTAAAATCAGAGAATGTTAGAGGTGTTGGATCAGACCTTAGAGATAAGTCATCCAGGCCATAGTTCTCTCTCTCTTGTTCCCTAATCCCTATCCCCAATTTACACATGAGGAACCCAAGATCCAAACAGGTGACATTACTGGTTCAAGGTGACACAGTGAATTTGTGACATATTCTAGATTGTTACCAATGACTCTTTGGATCAATACTCTTTGTAGCATGCCATATTGTTGAAGTAATGAATACCAATGCCATCTGTGGAAAGTGGTTTTTGTCTTTTACATTTTTGCGTGCTCGGGTTCCATTATTACAAAATCTCTGCCCACTGACCTGCTTATAGATGTCCATTTATATAATAATAATAATAATAATAATAATAATAATAATAATAATAACTTTCATATAATGCTTTAAGATGTGTAAAGCACTTTACAAATATCTCATTTTATCCTCACAACTCTAAAAAGTAGAAGCTATTACTATCCCTGGTCTGCTAGATGGCACAATGGAACCTGGAAAACTCATTTTCATAAATTCAAATCCTATCTCACACCCTTACTAGCCATATGACCCTGGGCTAGTCACTTAACCCTGCTTGCCTCAGTTTCCTCATCCATAAAATGAGTAGGAAAAGGAAATGGCAAACAGCTCTGGTATCTTTGCCAAAAATATTCCAATTGCTGTCACCACATTGGAACAACAACGGAACAACTGAACAGCAACATTACTATCTCCATTTTATAAATGATGAAATAGAGGCAAGTAGAATTTAAATGATTTGCCCAGAACGACACAACTATTAAGTGTCTAAAAAATATTTGAAGTCAGATCTCCTGACTCCAGGTCGGAACCAGCTTATTAAATCTGTCAATAAAGAGATTATTAGTGACCTAAGAATATTCCCATCCCACTGGCAAATTAAAAAAAATAATATCCTAGAAGATAATACTTAGAAAGTGAGATTTAAAAAAATAAGTAATTTATTAATCAGAGAATATAGATTAAAGGGAAATATAATGGAAAGCAAAAAAGAAATTTTGTTCAGGAAATAGTTAATACTCTTCCCAATAACCCCATTTTGTTTAAAAGTGATTATAATCAGTGGAGAAAATGCTGCAAATTAGGCAATTATATACTCAAGTTCCCTTTTAACCTTCTTGCTTTCTTCACTTCCTTCTTATTTTCTCCTTTGAAAGTCAAAAAAATAGACAATCTTTGGGGCCTTTCTTTCATGTTTTAGGTTTAGAATACTGTCATTCTCATTAGCAAACACCTCATTAATTTAACCTCTTAAGCCATGCAGGCCCTCACTGGATGGTGTCCGGGAGGTGGAGAGGAAACATATCTGACTCTTGTCTTGCTTTCTGGAACCTCCACTTCAGTCTCCCCAAATAACAAAGCTCAGTGACATCAACATAATGTTCGGTGGGATGCTAACAAGATTTCATTCTTGTGTAAGCCAATTACCACTGCATAGAGGAGGAGCTGTTCTCTGGCCAGGTTATGCACTCTTGGCTCTGACTGATGACCTTGCACCTGGGAGGGATGGTGGAAGAGCTTTCTAGTGCAACCTGTCTTACTATATCTACAGGAAAACCACTAGAAACTTGTTTTCCACTTCCAGGTTGGGTAGCAATTCTGTCTTTGTATATATTTAAGACAAAATGAAACATTTTATATTGCTCCCTTAGGGTAGGGCAGCAAATAAACTGGGCACATCGTGGCAAAATGCTCTCCATCCCACATTGTGAATAAAAGAGAATGAATAGATGGATGGATAGATAAAAAACAAAAGCATTCATTAATTACTTTCTATTATTTTATTTCATTTTTTTCTTTGTTTCTTTTAATAATAGCTTTTTATTCTTCAAAATGCATGAAAACATAGTTTTCAATATTCACCCTTTCAAAACCTTCTATTCCAAAATTTTCTCCTCCTTCCTTCCCCTCAGAAAGTAATCCTATATAGTTTAAATATGTGCAATTCTTCTAAACATATTTATTACATTTATCATGCTGCACAAGAAAAATCAGATCAAAAATGAAAGAATGAGAAAGAAAAAAACAAGTAAGCAAATAACAACAACAACAAAAAGATTAAAATACTATGTTGTGATCCACATTCAGTCCCCATAGTCCTTTGTCTGTATGCAGATGGCTGTCTCTATCACAGGCCTATTAGAACTGTCACCTCATTGTGGAAAAGAGCCATGCCCATTACAGTTGATCATCACATAATCTTGTTGAGTCACTTATTATTATTAAGCACTGTACTAAAGGCTGGCAAAAGCAGACAGTCTCTACCACCAAGTAGCTTATATTTTTAATGAAGAGACAACTCAATAGTGTAATGGTGATCCCGAAGGGATGTTTTGGTTTGGAAAGTTACAGGGTTGATGAGTAGAGCAGTAGCAATAGCAGTATTGATTTGATTAGGACTCCAGAACTAAAAGGAGGGTATGTGTGTGAGAGTGTGAAGATGATTAGGAGTAAGCTGAAGCATGAATGGAACTATCCATCCAATGGATCATATGATACATTTAATAATTATAGTTGCCTCCCCTCCCACTCCAATAGTATTCTCCAGATAAGAATGTTAACTTCTTCAGAGCAATGGACTTTTGAACCAAATAACCTTGGTGCCCAAGGTCAAATGATGGTTCCTTATACTCATGCCTTTAATACTCCAGTGTTTTCTGAATCCTAGAATGGGGATATGTCAATCTGGATCCATGTATGAGTGTAAATGACATCTAGGTGTTCTGGAGATCTTTTTGCTGAAGATTTATTGTAAGAACTCAGCGTTTTGTTTTGTTTTCCCATAGGATTAATCCAAAAAGGGAACTTAGAGGCCCTCTCTTCCAACCCCCTTATTTCATGGATGAGGAAAGTGAGGTAATGAGACCACTGAAGGTCATACCATACTACCCAAGGTCATACTGCCAAATTTGAACCCACATAGTCCCAGCCTCTAAGCGTAGCACATTATTACCACATTGAATCCCTTTCTCTCTCTTTTGCCTTAGATCTTATGGAAAAGATAAAGGAGGAGCTCTGAAAGTCCAGGAAGCTGAAGCCCATGGAGGAGGATGATAACATAAGGCAGTCTGTTGGCACCAGATCAGATAGGGAGAATCAGGAGTATGGTAGGCTCTAGGATCCCTAGTGATTGCATCCAATGGGCTTTGAAGTTATTGACAAAGTGACCAGGGGATCACTGTAGGTATCAGAAGTCCAGTCAAACTGGAAGTCAAGAATTCAATAAGAATCTGGTCAACCAGGAGGACAGAAATCTAATAGCACATTAAACAAGAATTATGCCTCCATCCCCCCACCCCACCCTCATCTCTCCAGCTCCTGCTCCAGAATTCAAGAAAGTTGGATAAGAAATCAGGGAGTCCTCAGAAACTGAAGGGGCAATGCAATAACAAACAGAAGAATCTTGACATGAATCTGCAGGTGGGGATAAATAATTAGAGATATCTTGCTGAGGTGGGAATGACATGGGCAAAGGAGCAGCAACAGCTTCCAGATATAGTCACAGGAATGTGTTGTAAGGAGATTTTTATTTATGTATGGGTTAGATTAGATGAACTGCAAAGTCCCTTACAACTTGGAAATTCTGTGATTCGGAATCATTTTTTGTTGACATACTCCTAATCAGCAGTTGTCAAAAATTGCAGGATACCTTGATATCAAACTGGCTTGAAGTCCTACAGATATAACTAACCTCAAGAAAGACTTAAGTGGGAAATTTATAAAGTTGCATTCTGATCAAAGCCAGAGAATAAAAAGAATAATAAATTAAGCTATAATTGATATTAGGAAAGGATTAGTTTAAGGATATCAGATTATAATTTGGTTTTTAATCCTTTTTTAAAAAAAAGTATACTGTAAAAATATATTTAATATTTTGAACTGTTTTAGTAAAGAGTTATGCTCTTCATTTTTTTAAAGAAAAAAGTATGTTTACTTGAATCCAGCAAAAGATACCTATAAAGCAACTTTATATGTTATATGACTTTTTTTTGGTGCAAATGGCTATTAGCAAGACATCACCTCCATCTGGTGGTAGTATACCCTAATTTCAGAAAATGTACCCAAGAAAAGGGGGCAACGTAGAAACCCCCAAAATCTTAAGTGCTAAAATGGAAAATTTAAATATTATAAATTCAAGCAAATATCACAACCAGACCTGTAGTCAAATTTGTTGTGTCCAGCACCACAATGAATAAACTAAGTTAAGGCCAGATAGATACCTTCCTTTTTTGCTTCTCTAAACTTTGTACTTAGGGGCTGGGAAATTTTAAATTAAATGATCTTCCCTTTTCAAGACACCTTGAAAATAGCATGAGATACTTGATCCTGGTGCCTCTATTTAATCCTAGGTTTTGTGAATTAAATCGAATCATTTACATGTTCAAATATGTGCTTGAAAGTAAAACTAGCTCTTTCTTCTCCCCTTTTCTTCTGAAAACTGCAGCACATTGCAATAGGAAAAGAGCTGACATACTTAACTGGCGCTCATTCACAACACCTGCACAGGTAAACCCTAGGTGTGAACATGTACCCACAAAGCCATTAGTGGGAAAGGAAAAGAATATATTACTTTTTTTTTTAACCAAACCAGAGACTGTTTTGACCCTGTTTGAAATCATCTGCATGGCAGCCAGAGAGAAGGAGGCAAACTGCTTACTGGTGGTTGTTGCTATGGAAACTAGCAGAGAGACAAGAGGCCAAAAAAAAAAAAAAAAAAAAAGAGGGAAGAAGACAACTAAAGAATAATAATAAAAAAGAAACCTCAAGATTTTTCTCTATTATTTCCTTACTTCACCTTGCTAAGACATTTATTTGATTAAAAACAAAACAAAAAAAAAACAAAAATAAAAGAACTAAATGGATAAAAGAAGCTTGATCTTTTTCTTTTAGGAATAGGCAAGAGAAAGGGAAAGATGGATGTTTATCACCTTGTCCACCTTTGCTGCTGTCTAAGTCAAATTTTTCTCCTTTATTTTTAACCTCCTAAACCCCTTCCAAACTCTATACAAATATTTGAATTCTTCTTTTCCCTATTTCAAATCCCCCTAGCCTTTAACCACTCCTAGGAAACAGGAGGACGTGTGGTTGTTATCATGTAAAACCCTGGTTTTATCCTTTTCAGGGTTAAGGGAAAGAACTGAATTTTTCACTTCGTTCCACTGTAAAAGAATTTGTGATTGCAAACCTCCTAGTTTTCTTTCCTTCTCTGGGTTTCCTTCATTCTGCCTTTCCAGAGGACTCATGCTACAATTGATTTGATTGCATTCTTCAGGAACATTTTTTTTCCTTCATCTTTTCAAAAACAGCTTGTCTTACTTCTTGCAATTTAAGGAGTGGCACCAGGCAAGTGATGACTAAGGATACCAAATGAATGACATTTTCAAATAAAAGGAGGGAACCTTGAGAATCCTTCTAGACCTGAAAAGGACCTTCAGAGGTCATTGTGCCCGGCCCCCTGCTTTTAGGAAGGTTAATGCAGAGGCTCTCTAGGATTCATAGTTACCTAACTGAAATTGGAAAGGTTTGTGCTCAGCACCACAGACAGTGCCCTCAGCTGAGGGGATGGCGGGAGGTTAGATGCTACCCTGTAGAGAAGGACAAAGCCTAAAATACCTGTGCAAGATAATTTCTGGGGAACCTTCAGTTCCCAGGGAAGAAGCCAGGGATGAAAATTCACCCCAATCTGCCATCTAGTAGTTTTTCATTTTAATTACTTTTGCGAGCTAGATACTGCTTTCTATTATTTTTATATTGCTGCAAGACTTTAGATGTTGTAGGCACCCTCTAAATTTGGTGTCCTGGGACAAAGTTCCCATCACCTTGCCCTAATCATGGCTCTTCATAGTTTTCTTTTATCTTCTTGAAGATCCCTAGGAATAATAACTTTACTTTTTCCTGGTTTCCACTTGATCATATTTATCATAATAATGTTATTAATAATAAATAACATATATATATATATGTGTCTTACTATGTGCCAGGCATGGTGTTAAGTGTTTTACAATTATTATCTCATTGGATTCTCACAACAGCCCTGGAGTGTAAGAGCTATTATTATCCCCATTTTACAGATGAGGAAACTGAGGCAAACAGAGATTAATTGATTTGCTCTGGGTCACTTAGCTAGTAAGAAATTTCTTTTATTTAATTCTATTTCCCTTGTATAGTCTGCTGTGGATATGGAAGACCATTGTATCAATTTCATACCCATAGGAAATCTTTATATAGTTGAATGATTTAATCATTGTTTTTTTTTCTTTCCAATTTTAATTTATATAATGAGTGAAATGTGAAAACTTCAATGTCCTTCATTTGAGCCTTAGGTTCTGACTACCAGATTCTGAGGTCAGCTGAGTCTCCAGTGAAGCTTGTGGGTTGGCAGGCCAGAAATGCCACCATGCCTTCTCCTTGGATTCATTTCCAGCACCATCATATGAGAAGGGAATGGAGTTCATGCCTCTGACCTACAAGCAGCTGTTCAACCTAGAATTAGGCCAAATGTGAACAGCAGCTGCAACAACTCTCACAAACTTTTCTGGGGGTCGGGGATGGAGGTAGGGAGATGGTAGATCCAATGGGGTCAACTTGGCTATCCACTTTTTAAATCCAGGGTCACTTCATCTATCTTATGATTCTCTAGTCTAAGATTTTCAAAACATCTTTGGAAGGCTATACAGTATCACCAATGTAGGATATGACCAATCCAAATTGTAGAAATTGTGAATACATTGAAGCCTCTGATCATCTTGGAATATTTTGGAGAACCTTCTTAAGATCGTAGATTGGGCTGGAAAAGGACTTCAGAAGCCATCTACACTAATCACCTCATTTCACAGGTGAAGACACTGTGGTCCACCCAAGAAAAGTGATTTGTCTGAGAAAGTAAATCACAGTCAGGATTTGAACCTGAGATATATTAACTCCAGGACATTTTGTTCTTCTACATTTCCTTGTAGCTGAAAGTAAATGCTCTATAAGAATGAAGCACTTTGGGAACAATGAGTATTTTGTATTTTTCTTTGAATCGTTTGTTCTTGGTACATAATAAGTACTTAAAAATGCTTAGGGTTATAGATTTAGAGGTAGAAGAGTGATCTAGACCAACACCCTCATTTTACAGATGAAGGCATTGAGGTCTAAAAAGCTGTCTTCAGTTCTAGAAATAATAAATGACAGATTTGAATTCATGTTTTCTAAGTAAAAATTCTAACTGATCTTCTTTGACACCATAAGGTAGTACTGCCATGAATTGAATATTCTTCAGTAGCTAAACCTTTGTGGGTTGTCTTGGAATTCACCTCTAACATAAACAATATTATGATAAATTTCTAGTGTAATTTAAAGGAACTTATTATTTTCAAATGAGATGTATTAGAAAACTCACTAGACTGGGAAATAGGAGACAGTCCTGTTGTATAATATTGGGGAAATCACTTAACCTTTTTCTGCCCTTCAGTTTCTACATTTGTAAAATCTAGGGATTGGACTTCTAAAGTTCCTTCCTCATAATCCTAAAATGATGATTTTTAAAAATTATCTTAAAAAGTATATTGTTTGCCTGAAAATGAATTATGCTAAAAGAGTTTGAAAAGGGATTTATTTTCTAGAGTGGTTTAAAGATTTCTAGTCACTTTTGTTCACATTACTAATTTATCTGGTAAAATCTGTTTTCCTTTTCCTTTTTTCTTTCCTTTTTTCTTTTCTTTTTTCTTTCTCTTTTTCTTTCCTTCCTTCCTTCCTTCCTTCCTTCCTTCCTTCCTTCCTTCCTTCCTTCCTTCCTTCCTTCCTTCCTTCCTTCCTTCCTTCCTTCCTTCCTTCCTTCCTTCCTTCCTTTCTTCCTTCCTTCCTCATTACTTCCTTCCTTCCTTCCTTTCTTCCTTCCTTCCTCATTAGCTGGTACACAGATATACATTAATCTAGCTATGGCCAAATTGTTATAAGTCCTTTCTTGGTGACATTTGAAGTAATGAGTTGCTTTTTTTAAAAAATATGCTTGAGTTAGGGAGATTTAAGATTTTGAGAATGAATTCCTGACTGGAAAGGCTCATTGAATTTCTTCTAATGATAACATCTTTCACCCGGGATGTTGATTATTTGGAAGGGGTTGGTCACTAACTGGAATTTTCCAAATGTCCTTACCCTGCTTTGCTGTCCCTTCCCTATGCCCAGACTCTCTCCTTGCCTGACCACTCATCTTCATCCCAGATGCTGTGCTGCACAACAGTGATAAGGTAATTCTAAAACATACTGAATCCTGGGTATTTGTATAGCAAGTGGCATTATAATCAATAAAGAACTCGATGATAACAACCCTCATTCACTGAATGCCTGCCCTGTAGAAAGTACTCTCCTATGTGCTCTATGAGAATGAAAAGATGATTAGGCTGCACTTTCACGGATTCATAGATTTAGGGCTAGCAAGGACTTTGGAGGTCATCTAGATTCTTCATCTTGCAGATGAGGAAACTGAGCCCCAGAGACATCTGGAGAGATAAAAGGTCTTACTCAGAATCACACAGAAGCAGAAACAAGATTCAAATCAAGGTACTCTGCCTCCAGATTTAGTGATCTTTCCACTACATCTGCTTCCCCAAAGAAATTTATTATTGAATAGGGGTGATCTCTCTGTCTCTCTCTTTCTGTCTCTGTCTGTCTCTGTGTCTCTCTGTCTTTCTGTCCCTCTCTCTCTTTTTCTCTCTCTGTCTCTTTCTCTCTCTCACACACACACCCCTCCCCCTGTCCCAGGTAGAATTCAGAAGAGTGGGAGATAGCTTCTTGGTCGGGGGAAGGAGATTAAGGGAGGCTTTCTGGAAAAGGTGCCATTTAAGGGAGAAGTCTTGAAGGATGGGTAAGAGAATGGGGAAAAGGAAATAAACATTCCTATTCTCCTATACCTCTTTGGATTTCTAACTTCTTCAGGATTCAGATTCTATGCCATCTCCTACAAGGAACTCCTCCTAATCCCTTTAGTTTTTGTTATTTTCTCTTCTTCCCTCCCACTAAAGCTTTTCTATTAATGTGTTGCATTCCCATTCGGTAGAATGAAAGCTCCTTAGGGACAAGAGTTGGTTTATGACCATGTCTTCCAGTGCCTACCATGGGATTTGGCAAAATAGGTACTTAATAAATGCATATTGAATTGGAAATGTGGGTCATGTGTGGGAGATGACAAATAGTCGGATTTTGCTAGAGCAGTCAGCAAGCATTTATTAAACACCTCCTATGTGTCTAGCACTGTGTTAAGTACCGAGGTTAAAGGGAGAGGCAAAAGATGGCTTCTGCTCTCAAGGAGCACCTAATCTAATGGTGGTGGTGGGGGACACAACACACAAACAACCATGTACAAACAAGCTATAGACAGATAAATTAGCAATAATCAATGAAGGGAAGGCACTAATACAGGGTCTTGACAAGGAGCAGTGGAGAATACTTGGAAAAGCAATCAGATTTAATGCCCAATAGAGTATACAATCATGAGAGGGTGAATTTTCAAAGCAACATTTTAAAGACTGCAAGTGGCGCCTGGTTAATGACAAATCTTGTGAAGAATAAACAATCGAGGTTTGCTTAAGGACTCACCGAGGTTAGCACACCTCACTTGCAAATGAATAATTGCCGATCTTTAATGTTGTTAATTTAATGACTTGACATTTGCCTGTACTTTATAACTTTAAATTTGCAGATTCAACCTTGAAGAAGGTTAGTTAGTCATCCTTCAGTAGAACTGAACCTGTAGTTGGATGTACTGTTACCAGGAGGTGTCACATCTTCTGGGTTGAGATTTGAATAATAGGGATTAAGTTTTCTTTCTATTCTATTTTTTTCCTAGCAAGGAAGATTAGTAAATATTCTTGGATAGATGTTTGAGGGTCTGGAAGATTAGAATTTACCCCCTTCAGATGCAGATTTTGTGTCCTTTTCTTCCAGATTTCAAGTCCAGGACTCTACCATGCCCTGCTTTAAAAAAAAAAAAAAAAAAGAATGAATGAATCACTTTTTTAAAAGCAGTAAACTACATAATCATATAAACTTTTGTTTTTTAATTTTGAAAACTAAATGTGCTTGTATCACCTTCATTAATTTTTGATTCAATCATAACTTAAACTCACTTTGGACTGATTTCCAGCTTTTTATGAGACTATGGTTTACTAATTCATACCAAATCCTATCTTCAAAGAAAATCCCTTTTGGAGCAGATTTGCTACTTGAGGATTTTAGACCAGCTTGATATTAAAATTTCTTATAGTTTCTCTTCTGGTTATGGGGGTTTCACCTCGAAGAATCATTTTTGTGTATTATTTTCTGATGAAGTAATTCTTTATAGTTTTCATATCCCTCGGGATCCCTTCCATTTGGCACAGAGAAGATACTTGGGTATTGAGGATAATACAGCCCGAGATGTTTCTCATCTCTTCCTCTCTCCCTCCCCTTTTGTCTCACTGTCCCTGCGTCCTCTACTTCCTCTAGTCCTCTCCCTCCTTCTTTCTCTCTGTCTGTCTTTCTGTCTCTGTCCCTCATCTGCTTTCCTCTCTCTGTCTTCTTCCCTCTCTCTGTTTCTGTATCTCTATCTCTCTGTCTCTCTCTTTCTGTTTCTATTTCTCTCCTTCTATCAAAAGATAATTATCCATTTGCTTTTAAAGAAGAGAAAAATTATCTGTCTCCAATCAGGCATTTCACAGTTGAAATTTAAATATAATGCTTAGAACTAAGTGTCATGTTCTTTGTCTCAACATTTCCCTGGCAACATTTGTTTCACAAAATACCTCTTAACATAAAAATTTCCAGAAATTCTTTCCCAGAAGACCTTGTATTTATTCCCAAAGAATATTTTAAAACGACATTTCAGAAACAAGGTTTTTGAAAATATATTGGGGTTAGTTTCTTCTCAAAGTGGGAACAGTGCTGCAGATTTCTACTGGTCATTTCACAGTACCCTTAGCATGAAAACCATTCAATAAATGTTTATACAATCAATTCATGAAGATTTAACTGAGGTCAAAAAATCTTAACTACCAGTAATTAGGCCTTTTAAGCCAACTGATCTCAAAATGAGCTAGAACTTGGACTTTAAGCATAATTTTGAAATATAAATGTTATAGGAAAAAGAAATACAAATGTGAATGAGTTTGAGATTGTCTATTGGACATTAATTTTGTGTTAATGTATATTAAAATTCAAATCTGCCTTGTATATTAAAAACAGTTTTAACCTGCCTCCTCCTTTAGGTCATGGAGATTAGAAATGGTACACAGGCAACACTCTTAGGTATGGTCCAAACCATCATTAAAATATAGTTCCTATATAATTTTAATATGTTGATATATTAATAAAGGAAATATATGGTCACCAGGGATCCTTATCTATGGTTTAATGACCCTTATTTCTTTCCAAGTTTGATACCCCTGATCTAGTCAAATTCTTGTGCCTATTTTATGCAACTGAAAACTGAAAAAAAATCTTAAGTCTCTGTACTCTAGAGACTTACTTAATAAACCCTTTAAGAAAAATATAATCCAAAGTACTGATAAAAATATCGAACAGAACAAGGGCAGGGTTCTTAAACTGTGTATTGTGGGGTTGTTATAAGAACTATTTTCACAATTGCATTTCACTGTCATTAATTTCCTTTGTAATCCTATGCATTTTCTGTTATGTAGTTAATTAAATACATTATTCTGAGAAGGGTTTCATAGGCTTTATTAGACTGCCCCAGGGGTCTACAACCAGAAAAGGTTAATAATCCTTGTACTACAGTCTTCTCCTCCACCCCCACCCCCCATTTTGACTTTGAGTCACAAATCAATGTTCCTTAGTACTAAACCAACCACTGAACTATCTGTCGCTTACTAGCTATGTACTCTTGGACAAGTCCCTTGACTTTTCTGTACCACAGTTTACTCATCTGTAAAATAAAAGGGTTCGACTCTTTCACCTCTAAATCTATAATCCTTTGGACTTTGCTATTATCCAGCCTACTTGTGTATATTATTTGTAAGGATATTATGAGACAGAATTTACTTGATATACAAGTCTATTCAACCCTGTCAAAAAATTAAAATGAGGTGAGTCTGGAGTGGTTTGTTTTTAGTGAATCCATAATGGAGTCTAGTGATCACTGATGCTCTTCCTATGTGCTCCTGAACCATCTGTTTAATAATGGGTGACCTGATTTCCAACAGGAATGGAAACCAAATTCACTGCTCTATAATATACAGAATCTACTTTCTCCTTTTTGAAAATGAGGATAAAAATTTGTCTGTCTCTACTACTGTATTGAAACTGACTTTTCTCAATGGCATTTTATTCTTCCAACTAGTTTTCAACATTCATTTTTGTAAGACTTTGTGTTCCTCCTTTACCTCTCCTCTCCCCACAAGCAATCTGATATTGGTTAAATACGTGCAATTGTTTTAAACATTGAAATCGACTTTTCCTAAATTCTAGGATAGATGCTTAACTATGCCCATCATTACATTCCTTGGTTATCATGAATTCCATGTTCTCCCAGGCTTCCTTTTATTTGTACTTCAGATGATCAGAATTAGATGATAGTCAATTGCTCTCATCATATCATCTACATTTTGAAAGAAAAAATTATCAGCAAGTTAACTGAAGATTTTATTAGATTCCCTTCTTCTGACACAAAGAAACTTCAAGCAGATGTCTGAAAAGTTAGTGTTTCAGACATCTTTATAGCATTCGAGGGTTGTTTTTTTTTTTAAAGTTTGTTTATTGTCCCTATTCTTTATGATGGTATTTCATTGAAACCACAGGTACTATTCCTAAATCCATGAATTGTTTGGTGCTTCTGCTGTGATATCACTTGTCTTTTATCATATCTCAAGTTTAAATGTATAAAAAAAAAGTATGAGTCCGTTAAGGAATATAGTGCTTGTATTTCTCTAGCTGGATACAGGGGTAGGGATGAAATGGCATTATGATAGGGGGTGGAGGAGGGAGGGTCTGGATGTGAGAAAAATGACAGTTTCTGTGAGGGAAAAAATATCTATTCCCTAGGCCAGATGGGCAAGGTTTAATTTAGGAATCAGAGCATCACAGATTCTCAGAGCTAGGGAGAGTACTTCCCTAGATTAGTTAATCTAATGGATATTCTGACTGAGGTTGCTGAGGGAGTTGGGAGTTTTGAAAGGTTCTGAGAAACAAATGCAGCAATTTTAAATTGGGGATAAGTCTAGGCTGGAGGCTGATGGTAACTGAAAAGAATATCTCTAGCTTGGTTAAGCTAATACCACCTTAACTAGGTTAAAAAGAAATCCAAGTATTAAATTTTGAAATGAAGCTGTGAGCAAAATGAGCCACTCTCGACAAAGCATGGACTGGGAGCTAATTTTAACTGAAAAGGATCTCTCTAGCCTAGTTAAGCTAATAGAACCTCAACTTGGTTTAAAAAGAAACCAGGGCTAGTGGGCAGAGCTCTTAGTCTAGAAACTGTCAGAACCTTGAGAAAAGGCTGACAATAGGATTCGTGGCAGGGAATCAGGGAACAATCACGACTGACTGACAAGGCCCTAGTTTTCTAGAAAACATATCTTTGAAATAACTGACAAATCGAGGAGGATCAAGTTAGAAAGTAGTTGAAATCTTATTTTGTAATTTCTTCTACGAAATGAAATGCATTTAAGTGTCTTTTTCTGTGCCAAGCATTGTGCTAAGTATAAAGAATACTAGTGGAGACTTTATCTGTTCTCCAGAAAATCATATTTTAATCAAAGGAAGCGATTTCTATAGGAAGGTTTAGCTGCAGGGCAGATGGAAAGGATACAGAGATAATAAAGCCTAAGAGTTCTGTCGTGTGCCATGGAAGATCAGATGGAGTTCTGGAGGGACAGATTTGGGTGAATCTTAGGGAACATAGTAGGGCCATAGCCAACTTTTGGAAAGAGCACAGTAGGACTAAAAGTTGGAGCTCTAAGATATCTCCATTGCTAGTAGGAAGAAAGAGAAAAGTGAAGGGTGGGAAAGATCCAATAACTGGAGGTAACTGGGCAAGAAGGGCTCAAGTAAGGGAAGAGGAAGGTCCCTTAACCCCCAGGGATGTTTGCTCCTGTGAGAGCAGAAATACTAAGTATTTTATTTATCCTGTTGTCAGTTTATAAAAGAATTTGGCTCTTGTTTGTAAACTAGAGGTGCTATCCCTGAATTATATTATCTCTATGTCCCTCACTGACAATTCCCCAGATCACTAGATGGTCCAGAAATCACGATTTGATTCCTTGATGAAATTATGTCACATAAAAAGTTTTTAGCAACTCTAGGAGCAGTAATGTCTATTTTGTATAAATGAGGTTCTAAGAGTTTAAAGGACTTGTTCATAGTCTCACAGCTACTATGTGATGAGAAAGATTTCAAACTACTTCTCTTGACTTCAGATTTAAATCTGTATTTAATATAGCAGAACACTTACATGCATAAAACTATTTATGGCAGCTCTGTTTGTGGTGGCAAAGAATTGGAAACTAAGAGGATGCCCATTGATTGGGGAATGGCTGAACAAGATATAATATAGGAATGGAACAGGAATCACTGGATCAGAAGAAATTAATATAATGGTTTCAGAGAAAATGCAAAGTCTTATATGAACTGATGCAAAGCAATGTGAGCAAAATCAGGAGAATAATATGCATAATAACAATAATATTGTGAGGGCAAACCACTTTGATATATTTAAGAACTCTGATCAAAACCCATTCCAGAGAACCAATGGTAAAATAACCTACTCATCTCCTGACAGAGAAGGGCTAGACTCAGGGACAAAAATTTTGAGGCATCAACAATGGGAATTTGCTTTGCTTGACTGTACATTTTTTGTTATAAGAGTTTGATTTTTCCTATGGATGGGAGAGAGAGAAAATAGATTTTTATCAATTGAAAAAAGTCATTTTCAGTATTCCCTTTTCATATTCATAGACTAAAAGATTATGTACTATTTTAGTCTAGGATCTTAAAATTCTTGTTTTAATGGCATAAAAATGTTTAAAATTATTGTGAATGTTATTTTTTGTGGAAAATAAGTGATAGAAATAAATGAAATTTGACATGTTTTCCCTCTGTTCTCAGTTCTCTCTATATTCTTTGGTGAGAATATAAATGACTAGTCATTTCAGGTGATTTCAGAAGATAAGTTAGATGAAAGTTGGCAAGATGGATGTAGGGGGAAAGATTGAGGTCATGGAGACCAGTTAGGAGATATAGTAATTCAGTTATGAGATGGTAAGGATTTGGGACTGAGCTAAGAGTAGAACTGGAGAGAAAAGAATAGATTCAAGAGATTTTATGATGCAAGAATCAATAAGATTTTGTTATTAATTGAGGATGAGGAAGGAAAGAAAGGGAAAAAGTCAAAATAACTATAAGATTTCAAGCTTAAAGAACCAATGAGGTATGAATGGTAGTATCAGTGGCTGAAATAAGAAAGAAATGACTGTAAATTTGTAAATTATAGGAACTAACGCTTAAAAATAGAGTAGTCTCCTGACCTTCTGGGCTGTAAACTTCTTGTAAAAAGGCTATGAACCATCATTTTTATAATTTGGATTTGACAGGTGATTTCATTGATATAAGAAATTCCTAATGAGATAACTCCCTCTATTAATGCAATATTCCCTTTTCATATTATTTCATAGACTAAAAGGTTTTGTACTATTTTAGTTAGGATCTTAAAATTCTTGTTTAAATGGTATAAAAAGGTTTAAAATTATTGTGAATGTTATTTGTTGTGGAAAATAAGTGATAAAAATAAGTGAAATTTGACATGTCTTCCCTCTGCTCTCTGCAATTTAAAATCTTAAAAGAGTTGCTTGGGGGCACTGAAAAAATAATTGACTGGTCACACAATCATTACCTATGAGAAGCAGGATTTCCAACAGGCACCTTTTCTACTGCCGCAGCCAGAGTGCCTCTCCACCATTATGACTTCAAATTTGGGGGCCCAGGAAAAACTAAAGAAAGAGAATTCACTGGTTTTTTATTGTTTCTGAAAATGCTCAATATCTCTGAGAGAGAATATGTCTGCCTTGTTTTGTTGTTGTCTGAATATATTTATGGATATGAACATTCTTGTGGGACTTCCCTGGAGATTTCTTGGTTGTCCAGGCCCAAGGTAAAACTGCAGTGCTATCTATACACCTTAACATAAAGTCACCTGGTGGCCCTGGGGGGAGTGGAGAAAGGGCTTCGTCTGAGGAGCCCTAACAAGTCCCTGAGGACCTTGTCCGGTGCTCCATCAGTGATGGGGACTTGAGGGGGAGCTCTGCAGCATAGGAGGTGCTGGGCAGCAGCCATGCCTTGGGGTACCTCCTTGAAGCGGGGACACACTTTTTTTAGAGAAGGTGGATGGGGCAGCGTCTGGCAGAAAGAGCAGCCAGTGTGACTTGACAACCCATGACTTTTTGGCTCCTTGTCACGGGGAGATGAATGTTTCTGAGTAATATCTCTGGAGCCGATCACTTTCTGTGCTTCAGATTGCCTTTACAGCAAGGGAACAAAGGGACAAAGCATCGAGTATTTTTCCATTCCCAGAAGGGAGCTCCACCCTCTCTTTTCTGTCCAAAGCTCCATCCATCCATTTTCTTTTCCTCCCTCTATTTTCTGAAAATCCTGTTGTTTGTTTATAGGAATAAGGCAGTCTTACGGAGAGCAAGAATTCCACAGACGCCCCTCAGATCTGCTGTATCTTGCCATTCTAAAATTTGCCAAAGTCATATCATCTTGTTTCTAGACATAGACTCCTGTAGAAGGCTTAGAGGATTGTAGAATCAGAGCAGAAAGCACCTTAAAAGTCCTCCATTCCTGGTCATTTGCAGATGAGGTTTATTCAAGATAGTCATCCCTGCAATAAGGGACAGGTTCTCTAATTCCAGATCTAGCAGTCTCTGTAATGTGTAATATTCCCCACCCCATCCCCCATACTATAGAGTAAAAAAGCATATGGTCTCTTAATTGGATGCTCTCAGAATTCTTTCACAACCCATGAAATCCTAACAGAAAGCCAGAAGAGAAGAGAGTTAGGAACTTGGCACCTACTTAGTATAGTGGATAAAGTGCTAGCTTTGGAGGCAGGAAGTCCTGAAATCAAATCTTGCCTCAGGCACCTACTAATTATGAGATACTGAATAAATCACTTAATCCCTTTTCACCTCAGTTTGCTCATAGAAACTGAAGATAATTATACTACCTAACCTTGAGAATTGTGAGGATCAAATAAGATAATATATGCACAAAAGTATAATATATGCACAAAAATTCTGCAAATTTTAAAGCAACATATATGTATGTATAAATGGTGGGTTTTATTATCACTGTTGCTGCTGCTGCTATAGATGTTGTTTCTCAATTTCTTGCAGGCCAATTGAGTTCTAAGGTTTCATTACTATATATTCTTAATTAATAATAATGACATATTCCAATATTATCTGGAATCTTTGGCCTGTTTCCCTTTTAATTGTGCTGAACTGATGTTCCAAAACCAAGAATTAAGGTGCAGTAGAATCCAAGGACTATGAAAGGGGTTCAAAATGGTGCTCTACCACTAGTGGTTCTACCATTAATTCTACCAGAGTGACCTTGGTAAAATCACTTAAAGTTGAGCTTTGGGTTAGGTAAATTCTGAGGTCTCTTCCCACTCTGAATTCTACTTTCCTATGGTGGATCCAACCCTAAACTGTAGCAATAGTATTTGCTGCCTTTGAAGAGGTTACAGCCCATGTTTATCCCATGACCTCAAAGTCAAAAGAGACAAAGAATAGCACTTTGGAGTCACAGAAATAATAGGATGTCTTCAATCAGAGCTACAGTCTGACCCCAGAGCGCATCATGTTTCAGTTAAACTGGAATATTTGCTGTTCGTAGACTTGATGTGCCATTTCCCATCTCCATGCGTTTTCACAAATTCATTCATGGAATTTTCCATCTTTTTATCTCTTATCTTTCAAAATCTACTTGTTTAAGGCTCCATTCAGTTGCTGTGGCTTCAATGAAACTTGCCTTCGGTCTCCTACTTCTTGATGGAACATATTTTCTTTCCTAAGGATTCTTAGCACATTCCATCTGGGTCTCTCCTTTTTTTTTTTTGTCACTTCCTACCTTGTATTATTCAGACTGGTGTACATATTGCTTCCCTGTCTTGTAGAATGGTAAGGCAGGGTCGTGTTATTATATTTTATCTTTGTGCATTTTTTTCCACCCAACTTAGCACAACATCTTGCTCATCAGGTGTTTGATAAATGTTTGTTGACTTAAATAACCTCCCTGGATCAGCATCCATCAAATGCTTTCTCAAATGGGGCTAGGGTGTTTAGTTTTTCAAGCAAACATATGGAAAATGGCCTGATAAAAAATCTTCCTAATTATACTACTACTTGAAAAATAACTTCTAAGCTCTTCCCTGCCCACTCCACAGTCTCACAATTCTTGCCCAAGGCTGAAAAAATCTTGGGAAGCCCAGCCCCGCTAAGGGGAGGGAGAGTTTGGTAGGTTGGTGGTAGAGCCTGATCCACTCTGCAGAAATTTCTGGCTTCTCTTTTTAAGAAGGGATGCTGAGGAGATGCGCCTCACGTGCTTTTACAATCCCTTCCTCCCCTTCATCTCTTCTTCGGCTGGAAAATCAAGTCTTTCTAAGTCGGTCCTCTCTTTTTCCCCAAACCAACTCTCTAACTCTTTTTTTTTCCCACATTCCACCCACTCCTGTTTCCTCAGTTCAGCCCCAGCTCACTCCTGCTGTTTCTCTGGTACCCACTCACTCCTGCCCCTTTTTAGTTCTGATTCTAAATCTTCCACTTGCTCCCTGACCATTTCCATTTGTGCCACCCACTCCTGGAGCCATTTTTTGAATGTGCCATTCTTTCTCCTTTGCTGTCCCAGATGCCCAAGACCCTCTGACCTCCCTTTACTTGTTATGAACCGGTGTTGAACTTTTTCTGCAGGTTTAAGGCAGTTTTATTTCTGCTGGTTCAGAACTTGTCTTTTCTCTTTTTAGAGGGTTTTTCTTTTAAAGTAAAGTTTTTCTTGGAAGAAACAAAAGCTATTCATATTTAATGGAAAAGTGTCATTAAAGGAAGCCTGATTGAAATAAACAGCTTACCCAACTAAGTTCTCTGCACTTTGATGAAAAGGGTAGAAGAAATGAAACTGTCTCTTGGGAAAGCAGAAAGGAGCCTGGATGAATACTGATTTTGTTGGGCAGTCTCAAGTTTGGTGGGAAGGAGTCAAATAAATATCTTCATGAATACTGCAAAGTTCTTGGCTCTGGTTTGGACCTACTTTTTACCTTGAAAGTGTGAGAGAATTCAACAAATCCAAACTGAGAAGGAAAAAGATATAATCCTGAGCCAGCTTAAATATGCCCCCCTTCTACTTGACATCTACCATGATGATGCCTTAGGAAACACAGATTAACCATGGCAACTTCCATGCTCCTTGAGGCAGCTGGTGTCTCAATGAATAGGATGCTGGATCTGAGAGTCAGGAAGACCCGAGTTCAAATGTGATCTCAACACTTATTATCTGTATAACATTGTCTCAGTTTTCTCCATTATAGAATAGGAATAATAATTGTACCTACCCCATAGAATGTTATGAAGATCAAATGGAATATTATTTGTAAAAAGCACCTAGATTAGAGACTGGTACATAATAAGTCCTAAATAAATGCTTATCCCTTTTCTGTTTCCCCTCTTCCCAGACAAATGATAATATTTGTTTTTCTTCAAAAAGACAGTTTGTGATAATCAACAAGGTTATGGTTTCCTAAATGGCAGAATTCATCACATCTAGCTGACTCCAGATTCAACCATCCAGAACCTAGTTCATCTTTCTGTCATGCTTCCCAGATCTTACCCTCGGGGCAAGCTACCCATTTCTTGTTGACTCCGGAGCTGCCCATATTGTACTATAACTATTTTCCTAGCATGCTGCGCTGTGCACCCACTCCCACTCCATTTTCCAACTCTTGCTCTGAAATCAATACTAAAATCAACACTACTATTCATAAGGTTCATTGATTGTTCAATGACCCCACTCATAATACCTGTGTCTTTCCAGACCAAAACATCCCTCTATGGTCACTACTCCCTTCAGCAATTCTTTGATTCTATTTTTAATCAGCCTTACATCTCCTAGAGCTGTTGTATAAAAGAGATTTTTCAGTAAATGTGAGATTATATTTCCTTATTCTAAAGGTCAGCCCCTTCCCTTGAGTCTTGTGAATATAGATAAAACCTTACATTCCTTGTCTACCATCCTTTCTTCTATTAACCAGTACCTAGATCTTAAACTCTCCTAAGTACTAGGAACATTAAACAGGAAGGGGAAGCAACCTCTGCTGGTATTCCTGCTGCTACAGTAAAGGTCTATGCCCTCTGCAATTCTCATCCTTTTTAAAGAAAAATTCTGGATCAAGATAAGAATATAGTGGAATTCAGGGAAAGGACCAACTTCACAAGGACCAGGCTCTGCAAGGATCAAGTATCTGGGTGTTACTGAAGACTAGAGGAAAAATAATTCTTTTCCATTTTGTGGATTATATTGTAACTTGTTTTTCTGAAGAAAAATAAATAAAATGTCAAAGTGGATCTTAGACAATCTATTGTTTGTGGGGAGTGAGAGTGGATGAATGTTTAAGTGTAAACTTGCTAGGGGGACAAAAGTGAAGAGAAAAGAAATTGCAGAAGTGGAGGATCAGAAAGGGAAATACAGAATCATAGGAACTGGTCCATTAGCTAGGACTATTGGTCTATTTAGTCAATGGCATGGTAAATCATAGTTATTCTGGGAGCTGGAGTTGAATAGCAAATAGTACCCTGGATTTGGAGTCAAATAGTGAGTTCAAATTCTGTATCAGATATTTACTGTGTATCTCTGGGCATCAGGGTATCACTTAACCCTTCTTAATTTAGTTTCTTTATCTTGAAAGTGGATATAATAATACCTATTTTAGAAGGTTGTTGCAAGACCAGAGTAAGATAATGGATCTAAAGTCCTTTGTAAGCCTTTAAATGCTACATCAACATAAATGAAATTTAAAAAAAAATTTCCAAATGAAATCTTACAGCTCTTCTTAGTAATCATTTATGATTCTGTCATTCATAAACTTACACAAAATTTTTAAAAGGTTTTCCCTCTGCCATTTTTAGGGGTAATGAATTCCATAATTGTATTTCCTACTGTGTGAAGGAGTACATCCTTTATTTCTCCTGAGTTGAACTTACTCAAGTTTCAAAGAAAAACCATTGCACCCATCTTCCTCATCCTAATGTTTCAGGATTTGATGAGCAAGCTCAATTTGATTCTCCTAATGCTATTCATGATCTTCTTGAATTTGACAATTTGGGGTTGTCAGTCTTTGCCCTTCCAGGCTGGAGGCCCAATCTTCTTAAAAACTTATGCTCATATGGTACCATCTTCCCTCACTCTCTTCCTGCTCCCCAATCCATATGCTCATTTTAATTGCTTTTCTCTGGACTTTTTATAGTTCTTTTATAGCTTTCTTGATGGTATCCTTTTTTCCCTCAGAATATATATGTAAAAAAAAGAACAAAAAACAGAATGCAGAGTCAGCTCTGCATTCACATCTATCCTCAAGCTCTTAACCACTGTATGACACTAGGCAAGTCATTTAACCTCTGTCTCCCTCAGTTTTCTGAACTGTAAAGTGGGAACAATAATAGCAAACCAAGTTATCACAAGGATCATATGAGAAAATATTTGTAAAATGCTTAGAACAGTGCCTGGCACATAGTAGGCACCTAATAAATACTTGTTTCCTTCCTGTGTGCATCAAAACTAATCTGTCCTGGATTGTTATTGTTTTATTTGCATGACCTATAAAATCATCTACACTTTCTTTTTATAGGCCCATAGATTTAGAATTGAAAGAGATAGAAGAGCCCAGTCCTTTCATTTACAGAAAGAATTGAGCCTGAGAGCAATTAATGACTTGCCAGAGTCACACAGGTTGCACATAACAGAGGTAGATTTGAAAACTGGTTTTCTAACTCCAAATCCATTACTCTTTCTTCTCTGTTTACATTTTTTGTTGTTTCCAAATATGTCTGTTCTCCACAATTAAATGAACCTTTCTGCAGCAGAGGGAAATGGTCAAGTAAAACCAAATAACAATGATTGCATCAGGTGGTATAAGCAATATTCTGTACCCATAGTATTCTAACCTCCTTACCCAAAGGACAAAGGTATTTCCTCATATCTCTTTATGGATCCAAGATTGGTCACTGTAACTACTCAATATTCCTTTTTATTCTAGTGTTATTTTCATTTATTGTTACTCTAATCATCATGTATGCTTTCTCCCCGGATGTGCTTATTTTTCTCTACATTGATTTCTACAAGTATTTCCATATCTCTGCATTCCTCTTAATCATAGTTTCTTATAACAAAATAATACTCCATTAACTTTTCTATCAAAACTTGTTTAGCCATCTGCTGATCGATGGTCCCCACTTTGTTTTTCAGTTTTGTTATCAATATTTTGGTATATACTGGTTATTTTTGTTGTTTGCTCAACTATTTGAGCCACTTAATTCTTTTTTAGTTGAAAGTAAAAGTTTAGGGAGTTCCCTGTGCACTCCCTACTCAAGATCATTGATAAAATGCATTAAATAAGGCAGGTCTTAGCTCTGTTCCCTAAGGAGACTTTTTAATTACACTTCCATTTAACTGTGTCCATTTATCTCTACTCTTTATTTTCTTTCTCTAAGCTAACCAATCCTTAGCTATGACAAAATAGCCCTTTCTACTCCTGTCCCTAATCCCAAGGTAGCTTATAATAAAGTCTTGTACAAAAAAATTTTAGATATAAGTTACACCCACTGATCTGCATTTGGTACTTGCTTATTTTTTCCCTCCATTAAATCAAGCATAATTTCCTCATGTAAAAATGATGCTACCTTTTCCCCAAAATGTTGGGGAATGGAATAGAAATGTTTGGTGATCTCATTCTTTATTATAGATTTAACCAAAAAGCTAGATTCATTAATTCCACAAGTTCCCTCTGGAGTCCTTTTTATGTGCAAGGGTCACATTTGCAATAAGCCA
Source organism: Sminthopsis crassicaudata (assembly GCF_048593235.1). Classification (NCBI taxonomy): domain Eukaryota; kingdom Metazoa; phylum Chordata; class Mammalia; order Dasyuromorphia; family Dasyuridae; genus Sminthopsis; species Sminthopsis crassicaudata. Next base: position 101,094,009 of record NC_133621.1, on the reverse strand, counting down.
GTCCTCTGGCCCATTGATCATTTGTAATAATAGATTACACATTTTGGCCAATTTCATCCTTGAGTTCCTTTAAACTCTTGGATAGGTACCATCTGATCTAGTGATTTATCTATATTTATTTCGCTAGTTTAGTATAATAAATCCTGAATATTGACTACTGTTTAATTTAGTTATACCTCTGACCTGGCTATTTCAAGGCACACTTTGCCTGTCAGAACCTTTCTAATAGTAATCTCTTATTAGCAGGAGGACTTTGAGGAAGTGTGTAGTTTTCTCAGCTAGAAGGAAAAACTGAAGGTTTCAGCAGGGACAGGAGATAGGTAGGAATGGAGATAATGGGCTTTTCTCTACAGAGCTCCAAAGTTCTTCATTTTCCTCTTTCCTACATGGCTTCTACCTCTCTCCAATCTTTATTTTCTTTTTTGAATTGGGAAAAATGTCACTTTCCAACATCCCCTAGTGCAAATGCAAGGCTACATAATAGTAAATTCAGGGAAAATGGAGAAAAAGAAAATGATTAAGTACATATTAGGAGATAATCCAGTACATAATGGAGGTAGTTGGTTAGAAAGGAATACATTAGTTAGACAAAGGAGCTAGAAAATCATTTGAAGGTAGAGTAGAAGGCATTGAGGAAAAAGTTCTAGATATAAACATAGCAAGTTTCTGAAGAAAAAAAAGGAATTGAGTCATGAAAAGTAGAGAGGTTTGTTAGACATTATCCTAAGCTGCATCCTAGAAAAGGAGACAGATAATAATGATAATAATGATGAGGATGATGATATTTATATAACACTGTAAGGTTTGCAAAGTTTATTCTCACAATAACTGGGAGGCTGTTGCTATTTTTATTCCCATTTTACAGATGAAGAAGCTGAGGCAAGAAGCAGTTAAGTGATTTGCTCAGGGTCACAGAGCTAATAAGTGTCTGAAGCTGAATCTGAATTCAGGTCTTCCTTACTTAGGAAAGCTGGGTTCTACTTCTGGGTTTGCTTTTAACTAACTATGTGGTTTTTGGCAAATCACCTTACTTCTCTAAACCTCAGCTTTTTCATCTGTAAAAGACAATGGACAAGGTTTTCTCTGAAGTCCTTTTTAGCTATGAAATTATGTAAATTTTGGGACAAACAGAAGAAATGAGAACCAAAATTGGAATGAACCATGATTTACTTTGGGTAAATCCATCTACAACCCCAATTCACTTTCACCTCTATAATAATTGCTTTATCAGTCTAAGAAACAAAATATATAAACCAAAGAAAAGGCATTTAATTCAAATAGAATAGCAAAATGATTTACAATAACATTTCCTCACATATACAGAAAGGAACACGACTCTCACATGTTTCCATACTATTAGCTTGAGAGGGAATACTTGTAGATTAGAAAAATTGAGGGTTATATACCATTAGGAAAATCTCTCCACCTCTTTTCTCCAGAAAAACTGCTTCCTGTCCTTATTGAACTGATTTCTCTGCTGCCATTTATATGCTGAGCAGCTACTAACATCTGCTACTTTTTTCCTGAATTGATTTTAGACTGCTACTTGCCTACCAAAAAGAGCACTCATCACTTTAGAGCTCTAGCCCATAGCCTCAGGGATAGTTCATCTTTTTGTGAATCAGACCCACAGTCATATCCAGCCATCATAGGTGAGAGTATCTTAGGATAAATATGTCTTGTGGTCTACTTTACCTCCCCTCAGTGAGAACTGTCATATTCCTTTTTTTTAATTAAAGCTTTTTAATTTTCAAAACATATGCATAGATAATTTCCAACCCTTCAATATAACCCTTGCAAAATCTTGGGTTCCAATTTCCCCCTCTCCACCCCATCCCCTCTCTGAGATGGCAAGCAATTCAATATATGTTAAACATGGTAAAAATATATGTTAAATCCATATATCCAATTATCTTGCTGCACAAGAAAAATCAAGTCAAAAAGGAAAAAAATGAGAAAATAAAATGCAAACAAAAAACAACAAAAAGTGAAAATGCTATGTTGTATTCCACACTCAGTTCCCACAGTTCTCTCTCTGGGTGCAGATGTATCTCTTCATCACAAGACCATTAGAACTGGTCTGAATCATCTCATTGTTGAAGGGAGCCGCGTCCATCAGAATTGATCATCTCATCGTATAGTCTTGTTGTTGCCGTGTAGGATGATCTTCTGGTCCTGCTCATTTCACTCAGCATCAGTTCCTGTAAGTCTCTCCAGGCCTTTCTGAAATCGTCCTGTGGTCATTCCTTACAGAACAATAATATTCCATAACATTCATATACCACAATTTATTCAGCCATTCACCAACTGATGGGCATCCACTCAGTTTCCAGTTTCTAGTCACTACAAAGAGGGCTGACACAAACATTCTTGCACATACAGGTCCCTTTCCCTTCTTTTTGATCTCTTTGGGATATAAGCCCAATAGAAACACTGCTGGATCAAAGGGTATGCACACACAGACAGCTCTCTGGGCATAGGAACTGCCATATTTTCACTTGAAATCTGGGTTGAGGTAAATAAATCTCTTTTAAATTCCATCATGCCCTTAGCTACTAGCACTAGGACCCTTCACATTACTCTGTAATTTCATTTAATCAAGCTATGAGGCAAGATAAATCAGGTTACCTTTGTTTTTCATTTGTATTTATATTCTAATCACTATCCTTCCCTCTCTTTACAAATTCAACGAATATTTATAAGGCACTATTATTATAGAACCCTAAAATGGCTTTCAAATTTCCATTTCCTATTTCTGTTTAAAAAAAAAGGGGGGGAAGAGAAATATAAATACTATAATCTTAAATTAATTTATTACTACCACTGCTATTATTATTATAATCCAATATCATCTAGCTCATAAGTGGCAGAGGCAGTAGTAGAAACCAATTATTTTGATATCAAACTTAACTGGGATCATAAGCATAGATTACGTCCATCCAGTCCAACCCACTCATTTTTTAAAGAAACTGGGAAGAGATGATATTTGCCTGCATTCACACAAATAGAAACTGGAAGTCAGGATTCAAACTCAGACCCTCCAATTTAAAATAGCCTTTTCACTCTGCCTGGTTGAATATTCTCTCCATTCTATTGCCCTCTGCTGGAAAAGAAAACTGTATATTGTTAAGTCAGCATGAATTATGTAACACCGAGTCCCTTCCCACTGGACTAAAATACCTGGTGCCCTTTATGCTGTTGAACAAGTCAACACTTATCCAATGATAAAGGTCCACCACACAGACAGGATCTCTGAGAGGAGGGAAGAGGGAAGCCAGAGTCCTGAGCTGGTCCTGGGGGGGTTGGCAGGGGAAGGGGCTAGCATGGCGAGGGCAGGAGAAGAAGCAGGAAATCTGAAAGGAGCCAGGACTGCTGGGAAGCACGGCAGACTGCTCTGAGGCTCCCTGGCCAGAGAGATCGCCCTGGGTTCTCTCCTGAAGGCCACAAGCTCTGGCAGGTGCTTCCAGGATGGAGAGACTCTTTTACATCCCTCCTCATTGACCTCTGTGAGGGATTTCCAACCGTGTTATTCATGTATTTTGCAGAGGATGAAAAAGAGGTTTGGGGAAGTTAGGTGACTTTCCTAAGATCATGCAGGTATCAAGAGATAGTCTTTGAAGGGGGGAACCCTGACTTCAGAGCCATAGGTCTTTACTTCCTCCACTTATCAATGTGATAGAATAAAAGAAACATTTATTAAGCACTTTATTGTGGGAAGAATATTGTTCTGGGGGCTTAGGGAGATAAAAAGTTTATATAAGACACAGCCCTAATTTTCATTCTCAGAAGTGATAAGACATCCTCGTGGGTAGTTATAACACATGCGATTACAAGAAAAATGCAGGACAAAGATACGAAGCAAAATGCTATGTTTGCTGGCCTTCCTTTGAGAAAGAAACAAGGAGAAACAGGTAATGATGAGCCTTTATGTTCCATCTTTCAACATGGGAAAAACAAACAAACACAGTGTGGTTAATTTTTCTTTGAACTCCAGAGAATAATGTTGTATTATGAAGTACGAGCTAGCAATCACACTCTCTTCCACTGATGGCCATTTGTATAATTATCTCCTATACTACAGTGTGGAAAGAACAGTATTGCGACAGCCTTCAATTAGTAGGCAACAGCTTTCTCATTTACTTAGATTACGGAAGAAGCAGCCAGTACATTTCTTCCCAGGATATTTTTTTTCTCCACTGTGCTCATTGTAAGTAGTTAACATTTCCTCCCAACAATGGCTCTCTTATTATAAGGGATTCCATTTAGGATCCAGGTCACTGGGTATGTCAAGGTACCTCTCACCTGCAATTTTACAGGGAAAAGAACTCAGAGTTCTGTGTTCTGTTTCGTGCAGAGGCTAGGATTCATAATCTTGGTAGTTAAGAATTCTGGACAATGGAGGAGGAGGAGAACTTCAGCCTGTGTTAGGAAATCTGCTTATATGTCTAATAGTATAGATTCAAGAAGTCTTATATCTAAGCATGTCACAATTTCACCTCCTGCTGCTGTGGAAGTAGGAGTAGAGAATCAGGTTTGAATAGCTTTGCTACTGACTAGTTGTGTGACATTGGAAAATTCATTTAATTTCTTTGATACTCATTTTCATCATAGGTAAAATGTAGATCTCTGTGGTTCCTTCCTACACTAATTTATAGCACTGTACAGCTTACAAAATACTTTCATACCTGTCTAATAGAGATGAGTCTTATGTTTTTAGAGCTAGAAGGAACCTTGCAGATCATTACTCAAAACTCTCATCTTTATTTTTTAATTCATTAATTTAATTAATTTTTACAAAAACTTTATGCATAGGTAATTTTCCTGCATTGACAATCGCAAAACCTTTTGTTTCAACTTTTCCCCTCCTTCCCCCCACCCCTTCCCCCAGATGGCAGGTTGATCAATACATGTTACATATGTTAAAGTATAAGTTAAATACAATATATGTCTGCATGTCCAAATAGTTATTTTGCTGTACAAAAAGAAACAGACTTTGAAACGGTGTACAATTAGCCTTTGAAGGAAATTAAAAATGTAGGCAGACAAAAATATAGGGATTGGGAATTCTATGTAGTGAAAACTCTCATTTTAAAAAAATATATAAAAAAGCTAACGTTCAAAGAAGTTAAAAATATAGGGTCATCAGTTAAGTGATGGAATTGGGATTTGAACCCTAGACTTCTGACTTTAAATATAGTGTAATTTCCTTTGCATTATATCGCTTTATCCCCACGTTGTATTTAGAATCCTTTGAGCCAGGGATCTGGATATTACTGGCTTGAGAAGACATTCACAATATATAGCAATATATCCCTTTTTAAAATAAGCTCAATTTACATAATTTCATGCTTACAAAATGGGTAAAGTAGGGCAGTCATTTTATTTAACAGCATTCAAAACCTTATGTAATATTCCCTTTATGTTATCTCCTAGTATTTGTAACTGGTTTGGCTTAATCAGATTATTGCAATGAGCCCCCATTTCCCTCCCTTGAATTTCCCCCCAAATAGTCAATATTAATCAAGTGACAAATATCAGAATGGCTCAAAAAAAGACAATTTACTAAAAATAGAAATGTAGGGCAAATGTCAGAAAAAGCATTAAATAGCAAATATTCTCAGTTCCCATAAACCAAACTAAACCATCTGCCAGTGTCCTGTGGATGATGGAAGTTCCTGGGTCCAGTCATTCTTGGCCCCACACCAGTGCTCAGTCTACAGAAGCAGGAAATTTGAAGGGAAACAGAACTTCTGTTACCTGGAGTTAACCCTAGACATTTTGCTGAAGGCCATGCCAGCAGACCATTTACTCTGGTTGGTCTTGCCAAGCTAGAGAGATTTTGAATAGGGTACTGGCTGGGGATAATGCTTTGAAATGTTCCTACCAGACCAAGTGCCTCTCTACCAATGACCTATGTACCATGGGACTAACTACTTAGAATCAGTATCAGGAACATCAGAGATTGTTCGGTACAGATGGGGAAAAAAAATCACACAGCTAGCTAATAATAATAGCCCTCCAGCCTTTGTTCAGACTCTTCTCCATCAGAAGGTTTAAGTTCAGCTTTTCCCCTTTAAGGTCACCCTGCCAGTGCCTTCTGCCACCAAATGACATGCTATTTATTTTATATGGATTTTAATATATTTATATGGGCACATTTTTTCTTTTAGTAGCATATAAATTCATCAAAGGCTGGTGTTTTACTTTGGTCTTCATATTCTCAATGTCTAATAGTGCCCTGCCAGCTCTCAAAAATAGTACTTAGTAGGTGCTTGATAAATTCTTATTGATTGATTGATTGATAATAGGCATTAAAATGCTCCAATGTCCTTTTTCAAGGAATAGTCCTTTTTTGGAATACTTCTATTTCTAGTTTTTTTTCCTTAATATTACATAATTCAGGTCTCAACCCTGCCTTACCAGATGGCCTTGGGGCAGTTTCAGGCAATCATGGGCATTAATGCTAATGAATGGCATTTGAAGCACCTCCAAGAAAAGCATTAATTTCAGAAATGGGGGTGGGAGGAATACAAGGGAGAATGGATTCTCTTTACTAAAATATGTTGTTGAATCAGGACATAGTTATCCTTTATAGACTCATATTAAATGAGAAATGTCTATGTCTATGTCAACCAATAGACACAGCTATCAAAATGTTGAGTTCCCTTTGAATTCCTCATAAGCATTAGAGATTAATATATGCAAAATTAAAAAGACTTGCCATTAGTCAGAATATTAATTTGTCCACTGAAAAAAATGAGCTGTATGAAACTGGGAGACCTATAGGCAAAATGATGACCCAACTTGCTTTTAGGTACAAATGGTGCTGTTTTTCAACTTTATCTAAGGAAAGTCAGGGCTAGTTCTGGTTGGGGCTGCATTAGATCAACTTAAGAATTTTATAATAATCAGAACTCACATGGGTTAGCAGTACGGATTTGACCCTCACCTGGAGAGGTTGGGAGTATAGATATTATCATCTCCATTTTCCAGATGAAGAAAATGAGATCCAGAAAGATTGAGAATTATGTACTTTCCTAAAGCCAAAAAGGGGTTCAAAAGGGACTCAAACCAGGTTGTTTGATTCCAAAGCCAATATTCTTCCTGCTATACCATTTTGGACATACTGTTAAAGGGGGCTAACCCCAGCACCAAATACTTAGATATGAATGTGGCTGTGCATGGTAGTCATTAAACAGCCGTATTTGAACAAGTCCAGAGATGCGATAAGAACAATTTGGTTAGATCCACTGGAGAAATGAAATGGAAGTTGTCCACTCCATTGCTTTCCTTCTTAGAAAGAGACACTATTACCCCACCAGTGTTTCAGGCCTCTGATCTGTATTAATGCCCATAGTTGCCTGCTTCTGGAAGGACTGAACAGAGTGATATTCAGAACAAAAAAGGAAGCAAAGCTTGTACTGCGTTATTCAAAGGGAGAACCATTCATTAAAAGAGCACTGTGAGGAAGAAGGAAGGCTAATTCTGACTGCCAGGATGAACCAAGTTATTGTATCCTAAGCCAACAGATTTGGAAGGATTGGCAGAGCAGAACATTTACGAGAGATGCAAGCAAAGAGAATGTCTCAAGGATATAAATGGAGTAACATTTTAAAATTTCTCCTCTATCCCCCCTTTCAAAAAATTATAAATGAGTGAATCCTAATGTACTAGAATATGACTCACGAAGGTCATTGGTGTGAGATCTCCTCAAGTTGGGCTGATTGAGTTAAGGAGCATTTACAGAGAAGTTTAAAGTTTGAAAAAAACTACATAATTGTTATCTCATTTGATTCTCACAAAAGCAGCTGCTCTGGGAGGTAGGTGCTGTAGATGCTATGACTGAGGCAGTCAAAGGTTAAGTTACTTGCCCAGGATTACAGGCTAAGAAGTATCTGAGGTCACATTTGAACTATTCAAACAAAACCTTCTACATCCTTTAGTCTGCTAGTATTTTCTTCCCTCTCCCTAAATTTTACTTTGCATTTTATTTTGCATATATGTTGTATATCTATGCATACATTCATATGTATTCATGCTGACAAGTAGGTAGCAAAGTGGATAGAATGCTGGGCCTGGAGTCCGGAAGACCTATTTTTCTCCATTCAAATCTGACCTCAGACACTTATCTCTTTAATGGATGGATGGCTGATGCTTTGGAGTAAGAAAAGCCTTGAGGCAGGCAGATCCACCAGCAGGCTGTTGTAATAATCAAGCCATGAAGGGATGAGGGCCTGTGCTAGAGTAGTGACAAAGTCAGAGGAAAGAAGGGGGCACAGGTGAGAAATCTTGCACAGGTGAACTTGACAGACCTGAGGAACAGCTTAGACTTGGGAGATTTGACATAATGAGGAATTCAGGATTTCTCCCAAGTAGGGAGTCTGAAGGACTGGGAGGAGAGTATTGACCTTTACAATTCTTAAAGAAGACAAGAAAATGGGAGGGGGGTTAATAAGAAAGATAAATGACTTCTGTTTTAGATACAATGAGTTTACAAAGTCTACTGGACCTCAAGTTTGAGATTTCTGAAAGGCAATTGGAGATGCAAGATTGGAAATCAGCGGAGTCTGAGGAGGGAAAGGTAGATTTGAAAATAATTAGCATAGAGATGGTAATTAAATCCATGGGAGCTGATAATGAGATCACCAAGGGAAACCGAAAAGGCCTAGGACAGAACCCTGAAGTATACCTATGGTAAGAAGGAATGATCTGGAGCAGCCAAGGAGACAGAAAAGGTGCAGTCAGACAGGTAGGAAGGAAACCGGGAGAGATCAGTGTCCTAAAAATCTAAAGAGAAGAGAGCATCAAGGAGGGCAGAGTGATCAAAAATGATTCAGACTGCAGAGATGTCAAGGAGAATGAACATTAGGAAAAGGTCACTGGGTTTGATGATTAAGAGAGAAATTTTGGTGAAATGAGAAGGTCAGATGCTGAATTATAAAGGGTCAGGAAGAGAGGCCAGAAAAAAGTGGAGGCACCCATTGGAGACAGCTATTTTCAAGAGTTTAGCTACAAAGGGCAAAAGAAATATAAAAAGGCAGTGAGCAGGGATGCAAGTATTAAATGACTACACCAATAAGAGGAGGAAGAGGACTAAGGGAGGAGAAAGAAGCTGGCTATCATTCATTCAGTCTTGCAAATGGGCCAAATCATTCTACTGCTCAGAAGTTGATAGGGCTGGCACTTCTTCACAATCCCCTAAAACAGAGGACATGATTTCAGTGATTATCTCTCTGCCCTAGAATGTTTTTGATTTATGATAAATGACTATCGTCCTCCAATACATTGAGCAGCAGTTTCCTCTGAGTTATAGAAGCAAGAGTTGATCTTAGGTTGGTTGGTTGCCTGTATTATGTGATTTTAGGTTCCACTGACTCATGCGACTCATTCAGTGCAATTCCTGTCTTTGGGTGATTGATCTTTAGCCATAGGTAAATAGCCAAGAGCAGAGGGGTCAAATTGTCCCAGAGCCATGTAGCCTATAGGACTCCCAAGCATTCCTACAACACTCCCAAGAAAACATAAATAAGCTATTTTAAAATTAAATCAAGTTGTGACCTATACAGATTTTTATGTATGGATTAGTGGCCTCTGTTTCTTTCTGAGTTGGTCACCACTGCCCTAGAGAATGATAATTCATCATTTATTAAGCTTTATTATGCATAAAGCTTTATGCTGGGTTGAAGATACAAAGATGAAACAAGATGAAAACGAACTGAGTCTCTAAATCCCTTTTTTAATATCTTCTTTTTCTAAATTAAAGCTTTTTTATTTTCAAAACATATGGACAGATACTTTTTCGACATTGATCCTTGCATAACCTTGTATTCCAAATTTTCTCCTCCTTCCTCCTTCCCCCTCCCCTAGATGGCAAGCAATGCAATGTATGTTATACAAATTAAAATATATGTTAAATCCAATATATGTAAACATGTTTATACAATTATCTTACTGCATAATCAAAAGGGAAAGAAAATGAGTAAGAAAATGAAATGCAACCAAACAACAACAAAAAGAGGGAGAATGTTATGTTGTGAGAGTCTCTAAATCTTAATGAATGTATACTCTATTGTTGTTGGGTTAATTTTTTGGGTGAGTGGGGAAGACTTGGGGTAAAATAGGATTGAAAAGAAAATTACCAAATGGAATTTTGCTATAAGGTAAATTGTGGTGGCTTCATAGGAGAGATCCAAGCATGGCATATAAAATATGTAAGAAAGAACAATCTCTTTGGAGGGAGTGGATTAGAGAAAATATTGAAGGCGTCATAGAAGATGTAATTTCAGAATTCCTCCTTGGCGGGGTTTCAGGAGGTAAAGGTTGAGGGGCTCATGTTAGACATGGGGACCAACAGAAACAAAAGCAGATACCGGGGAATGGATGATGAGTGTTGGGGGATTGTCCAGTTTGGCTGCTCTTCAGAGCAGGTAGAGTGAGATTAGGTCAGACAGGTAGATTAAAGCCAAATTGTGGAGGGCCAAGAATGTTGGATTCAGCCATTTATTCTACAAGTCATGGGGAAATTAATTAGTCCTAATCATACCTTAGTAGGAAAGATAATTTTTCTCCTTGATAAAGATATTGAAAGAATGAAAGACATTATTTTGATTGTTTTTGTTTTGAGAGTTGGGGGAAGAGTTGAGGAAGGTCAGTTCATCAATTACTCAACCAAAAAGCATCTGTTAAGTGCCCACTATATGATGGGTACTTGGGTATGAATCCTTGACCTCAAGAATCAAGAAAGAATTTCAGAACTTGGGGCACTATGCAAATGGGGGACAAAAACCTTGGAGGACAGTAATATGGCATGGAAGCATATGGTACATGGAAGAGGAGGAGACAGCTGGGGCTGAGGTTGTAAAGTGGTTTTCAGAAAGGAGAGCTCAAAGGGCATTAATTTCTCCCCACTTCACAATTTTGCCTCCAGCAGTGATGTATCTGGTAGGTGGTAGAAAGCTTCCTCTCTCAGGAAGGGGTGTGATAAGGTCAGGGATGATGATTGTCAAGCTTGTTATAGTTTTCTGAAGCTATAAATAAAAGCTTGTAGCATTTGTTATTAATAACCTGGTTGCTAGAAAACTCTCAGAGGCATGAGGCTTTTCTGACAGAATTCTGGGACATTTCTCTAATTTTTTTTTGGTCTTCTGATCACTCTCTGGAAACATACATCCCAGGTAGGCTTGCCCACCTGGTCAGAAACCCCAGCTTGGAGAGGGGCAGGCGAAGGAGGTCAGAAATCGCTTGGGGTTCAGTGCTGGTGTTTTATACTTCTTTTCTAAGGGAAAAGAAACCTCTCAAAAGACATTGTCACACATTTTTCTCAAAGAATTTTTCTTTTGAAAATCCCTGCTCATTCCCTGTCTTGGTTACATATTACCCAAATGGATAATTTTTGTGTATTTAACACTTGTTTGTTTGAGAAATTTTCACAGATTGTTCACCTACTAAAACTTGGCGATAATTTGCTGAGGAAAAAAAAAAGTCCACATATATTTCTTGAAGATTTTAACTCTTCCAACTTCCCATTCCCCACCATTCTTATGTGGTTGCTGGTTTTCTTCTTGACTGCTATTTTCATTCAGTGATCCCTCTATTTTCTTTGTTGTCCCCTGTTTCTCTTCTCCAGCTCCTGTTCTCCTCCCCATTTGTCTCCCACCTTTCCTACTTCCTGACTTCTATGTCTTCCCTTTTCAGATTATATATTCCCTTCACATTCAGTCCCTCTCATTGCCTTCTCTTTCACAGATACGGAGGTGATCCCTGACTGCCCACTGCTTTATTTTCATTTGGAAGGCCGTTTTTAAACCCCATCTCACAGATACTCTGTCACTCTCCTGTGACAGTTTATAATCTGTTTTATGGACCTTAAAACTATTCATTCCTGTGGCTCCCTAAAGAAAGCGGCTGGTACTAAATTGAATGCAAAAGGTTTTGGTGATGGAGTGTTCCTTTTTGTGGACAAGTTATTTATGTCTGAGGTAATTTTTTGGTTTGTTATAAGCACAAATGAATGGTGCTATGTGATGGCAGTCTCATCTGCAGATAGGTGGCCAACTGGTCAGGGAGGGCAAGGAGGTAGCCATCTAAGCGGCTATTTATTAACTTAGTGCTCTGGTGAGTCATTTTTTTACCTTTTCGGACCTCAGTTTCCTCATCTACAAAGTAAGAGAATCAGACTAGATTATCTCCAACCCCTTTCCACCTCCTAAAACTTTGATCTTATAAACCCTGGGACCACAAAAGCATAGTAGATAGCTATAGAATAGGTAGGGTTTGCTACCAATGAGGGACAGCAAAAATTACTTAAGGCGAGAACTGAATACTGACTATTTATTCAATCAGTAAGCATTTCTTAACATTTACTATGTACTAGAACCAAGGTACTGAAGAAATAAAATCAAATATTAATCATTCCCTGCCCTCAAGGAACTTATTTTTTATTGGGGTTGATAACACATATACATAAAAGTATAAACAAAATAAATAAATAGCAATTTTTGGACAACACTTAGAAGTTCCTGGAACATAATGGGTGTTTAATAAATGCTAATTGGTTGATATGGAAAGTCACTGGAACCAAGAGGATCAGGAAAGAACTCATGCAACGGTTGGTATTTGAGATGAACTTTGAAGGAAGAAGAGGAGAGAATGTATTCCAGGCTTGGGGAATAGTTAATGCAAAGGAAAAGAGGCAAGAAATGGATGATTGTGTGTGTTGGGAGAGGGGAAGTAAGGCCATTTGGAGTGGATTATAGAGTGTGGGAATGCAAGTGATGTTTGATAAAGATGGAAAGGTATTTTGGAGCCAGATTTTGATGGACTTTAAATAATAAGCAGAAGAGTTTATGTTTCATTCCAGAGGTATTCGCATCCTACCAGAGGTTTATGAGCAGAAGAATAATATGATAAAATCTATGTTTTAGGAATTGATGTGAAAGATGGATTGGATAGAGGAGAGACTTGAGGGAGAAGGACCAGTTATGAGCCCCCTGGAATAGGGAGTGGCCATGGGAGTAGGGAGAAGGGAAGAGATGGAAAATATGTTATGCAGGTTGAATTGACAAGAGATGGAAACAGGTTGGAACCAGGCAGGAGAGAGTGAGAAATTAAAGATGAGTGATGAATTTCAAACCCAGGGGACTACAAAGTGGAATAGGGAAATTTTGAAGGAAAGGATATTTTTAAATTTTGTTATTATTGAGAATAGATAGCGAGCTTTATTTTGGACGTATTCAGTTTGAAATCCTGGAGAGAGATATCTAGTTCAAAACAGGTACTTGATGATGCTGGACTGGAACTCTGGAAACTAGAACTGGATAGATGAATCTAGGAGTTATCTGCATAGAGATGATAATGAAATCCATGGGAGATGATATATCTGTCATAGGGAAAAACTTAGATAAAGGAATAGCAAAGGATGAATTAGGCATTAGAAAGCCAGTAAATTTTCATAGGTGAGAAAGGTCAGAATCAGAAAGGAGCTGAATTACTCTTCTAGAGGAACAGGCCAATAATCCAGCTACTTTGTGCATTTCCATAACCAGACCATTTAATCTCTGTAGGCTTTAATTTTCTGACCTATAAAAAGGATTAGAGTATGTGCTCTCCTGTGTCTCCATAAGGAATTCATAGGCAATTAGAATCGAAAAGTTATTTTATAGTCTATAGTCTTTTGCATGGTCTCCCCATCTCAGAACCTCTACCAGTTTACCTATCTAGCTAGAATCTACTGGGTACCCCACTTGGGGTTTTCTTTCCTTCTCCAGTTCATTCACCCTCAGATGAGGAAACTGAGACAAACAGAGTGAAGTAACTTGCCCAGGATCACACTGCTAAGGAATGTCTGAAGCCTAAATTTGCTTTTCTACATTTTCTACTTATTTTACCTAATTTTGCCCTTTGGGTTACAAAATGAATCCCCTTTCTACAGGACAACCCTTCAGACATTTAGAGACAATTATCATATTCCCCCCTTAGTCTTCTCTTCTGCAGACTAAATGCTCCCTGTTCCTTCAACTGATTTTCATATAGTCTCTTCCCATGTACCCTCTATTTTATCCTTTTCTGTCCTAAGATGTGATATCCACAGCTGAGCACAATATTCCAGGTATGGTCTGACTAGGACAGGATTCAGAGAAATGATCACTTCCCAAATCCCACAGACTACAGTACTCTTAGTGCAGTCTGAGGTTGATCTTATTTTATTATTTGCCAAATCCCATTTTGGATTCAAATGGAGTTTTTAGTAAACTAGAAGACATGGATCTTTTTCATATACATTATGGTCTAGCCACGCCTCCCTCCCCCATCTTGTACTTGTAAAGATGATTTTTTAAAAATCAAAGTATGACTTTACTTTGTTCCCTATCAGATTTTCTCCTATTAAATGGAGCTCAATGTTCTATTTTGTTGACATTTCTTTGGGATTCTGATATGTTCCAACATTAGCTGCCCTTACACTTTTACTTACTGCACATTTGATAAGCATGCCATGTATGCATTTACCCAAATTACTGATAAAATTGTTAAACAGCATAGGATCAAATATAGCTTTCCGGGCTATCCCAATAACGACTTCCTTTAAAGATGATATTGGTCCATTAATGATTACTCCATAGGTCTCTTCATTAAACCAATTCCAATCCAGTTGACTTAGTATTCTCCAGCTTCCATCTCTCCATATTTTCCCCAAGAAAATCATGAGAATTTTTGTCAAATGCATTTTCTAAAATCCAGATAAACAATATAATAATCCTTGACCTGCCGTAGAGTAACTGACAAAAAAAGAAAAAGACAATAATCTTAGTTTGGTTTCATTACTTCTTTTTCATTTTTTAGTATGTTTTATTGATGTCTTTTTGTCATTACACTTCAGTCATTTCAAATTCTACTCTCTCACCCCTACTGAACTCTCCCTTGTGATAAAGAAAAACATTTTAAGAACCCACACCTTCTAGAGCGACTGTATCTCACAGTGTAGTCTGTCTTCACAGTGTATGTTCTGCTCTAGTAGTTTCTCACCTCCCTTGTGAAGGAGGAGGTATCTTTCATTTTCTGTTCTTTGAGACCACTGGTTTTTCAGTTACTCAGAGTGTCTTGTTTTTGGCTTTCTTTTCATTTATAGTATTGTAGTGTATTCTGTTGCAGTTATATACTGTTTATTTTATTCTACTCATATTTTCCATTTCTCTGGACATTGTTTCATATTGCACAATAATAATCAGTTGCATTCATGTACTTCCCTGACCAATAAGTACCTCCTTATAAAACTGCTGCTGATTTATTTGACCACTTTTTTCTTTTCTAGATGTTCAGAAACCATCTCTTTAATAGGTCATTCTATTTTGTCTAGGAGAATAGCAGGTCACTAAACCTAGGATTTGCGGACACTCATCCTCCCTTGGAAAAAAGTTGGTACAACAACATTTATCCTTGTCCATTAATGTGACATCTCTTGTTCTTGAAGTGCTCTCCCTATTTATCTTGAGTAAATACATTTTATCCTATTTAAGAGCATTTATTTATTTAATGAGCATCCATTGAAAGGCAGCTGTGTTTAAGGAAATCAATTAAGAATACTCTTTATTGCAATTTGGAATTACTATACTCAAAGGGCTGTAAAACCTTGCATACCCTTTGACCCAGCAATACCACTAGTAGGTCTATAACCCAAAGAGATAAAAAACAAAAAGGGAAAGGGACTATACATACAAAAACACTTACAGCAGTTCTTTTAATGGTGGCAAGGAATTGGAAATCGAGGGGATGCCCATAAATTGGGGAATGGCTGAATAAGTTGTTGTATATAATTGTAATGGAATACTATTGTACTTTTAAGAAATAGTGAACAGGATGTTCTCAGAAAAAAGAAAAAACATGGAAAGACCTACATGCTCTGATGCAAAGTGAAGTGAGCAGAATCAGGATAATATTGTACTCAGTGACAGCAGTATTTCATTTTTATTTTTCCCCTTTATTAAAGCTTTTTTATTTTTCATAATATGCATGGACAGTTATTTAACATTAGCCCTTGCAAAACCTTGTGGTCCAATTTCCCCTTCCCCCACTCCCTCCCCTAGATGGCAAGTAGTCTAATATGTGTTAAACATGGTAGAAATATACATTTAATCCAACATATGCATACATATTTATACAATTATCTTGCCGCACAAGAAAAATCAAATCAAACCAGAAAAAAAGAAGAGAAGCAAAATAAAATGAAAGCAAAAAACAACAAAAAGAGTGAGAATGCTCTATTATATTCCACACTCTGGTTCCCATGGTTTTTCCTCTGGGTGTAGCTGTCTGAACTTCATCACTGAACAAGTAGAACTAGTTTGAATCCTCTCAATGTCGAAGAGAGTCACATCCGTCAGAATTGATCATCATATAGTCTTCTTGTTGCTGTGTATGATGATCTCCTGGTCCTGCTCATTTCACTCAGCATCAGTTCACATAAGTCTCTCCAGCTTTCTGAAATCATCTGCTGGTCATTTCTTACAGAACAATAATATTCCGTAATATTCATATACCACAATTTATTCAGCCATTCTCCAATGGATGGGCATCCACATAGTTTCCAGTTTCTGGTCATTACAAAGAGGGCTGCCACAAACATTTTAGCACATACAGGTCCCTTTCCATTCTTTAATATCTCTTTGGAAAATAATCCCAGTAGAAATACTGCTGGGTCAAAGGGTATACACAGTTTGATAACTTTTTGGGCATAGTTCCAAATTAACAGCAGTATTTTATGATGATCAACTATGAATGACTTAGGTATTCTTAGTAATTCAATGATCCAAGAGAATTCTGAAGGACTTATGATGAAAAATACTATACATTTATAGAGAAAGAATTGATGGAGTCTGAATGCAAATCAAAGTATACTTTTTTCCTTTGACTAATATGGAAATATGTTTTATATGACTGCACATATATAGCCTATATCAAATGACTTACCTTCTCAAAAAATGCTAACAGTTTTTACAGTTAAACTGGGGGGGATGTAAAATATTAAATATTTTTAATGAATATTCTCTTAAGCCCTTTTATCTTCTAACCAGGTATCACTTAAGGTTGTACTAGGAAGTAAACATTCTAGTTTATGCTCTCACTTCCTCTCCTCCTAACTCCAAGAAAAAGAAAGAGTTCAATGGAAAGACTTGGTGACTTTCCCACTAGATGGAAAAGACTTCATCTCTTTTTGATCACTGATAGATCAAATACACTTCTGGGGGCTTCTGTATCCCTCAAAAACATAATATACGGGATGAAAAATGTTCCTGGGACTCTTGCTCTGCTATATTTATCTTTCTACTGTTTCCAAGTAGTTGAAAACTTCCAATTTTCTGACTTCTCATCTTTTCCCTCTCCAGATTACACATTCATTTCACATTCTCCCCCTCACTGCCTTTTCCTTCACAGATATAGAAGTGATCCCTGACTGCTCACTGCTTTATTTTCATTTAGATTTTAACTCCTTGGCTTGTCACCAGCCCTCATTCTGTGGCTATTGTCTCCTCCTTCTAAGCCCTCCCACCCACCCATCCAGCCTTAATCAATATCCATTGATACAGGTTCCATTTCTTAGAGGGATGCTGGCAAGGAACCTCTTCTAATTCCTCTCTCCCTCCCTCCCTCCCTCCCCACATCCACATCTTCATAAGTGTTTGCGCATTTTCTCCTGGCAGAGGGAGATTGAAATTCTGTTAGCCTCCCAGATCTTCCTGGTTCCCCAAACCACTGTTCCTTTTTGGATTTCTGTCCTGCTCCAGCTGTTTGAAATGACTGATCTCTTGCTTACTTCCTTGTTTGTATGTCTGAGCAAAATAAGAAATACAAAGGAAGGTGTTTTGCTTGAGGTTTTTTAGAGTGAGAATGCAGAGGGAGAAGGCATTTCCATCCTTAGTTACTAATGGGGCTTGCACTAGGCAAGCTGGCTATATGCCCAGGTTTATTGAACTTCACTACAGACAAATACATTCTGCCACCTTCTCTCTTGGGAACAGACATGGCAGAATCCCAGCGGGTCATTCCATCTGTCCCCTGGAGCCAGGATTACTTCCTAGGATGAATCCTTTCCCAATCTAGCTTTTAAATAAACCATGAAGTGGAGTTCCTCCCAGCAACTAGCAAAACCATCCATATATTTGTAAGGAACCTGAATTTATCTTGTCTATTCCCCTGAATAAGGGAGTAGTTATGGGTGATTTAGGGCCAGTCCTCCTTTATGTAGGAAGATGGACACGATGACCTCAGAAGTTTGTTTTTGTTTTCAAGCTCAATTTAGTTGAAATGTGGGTGTACTAGCACCCAGGACATTAATAGGAGCAGCACCTGCTGCTTCAGCCTACTCCCTGTTCCTACCCTCAAATCTGGACCTTAAGTTATAGAGGGATGAGAGGAGAACCAGAGGAAAGGGACAGCTGAGGAATACTGAAAAATGGGGTCAAAAGGAGGGCTCTTCTTTCTTTATTGCTCACCAATGGCCCCAAATGACTTCCTTCCTTGTCCAGAATCAACCCCAAAACAAATGAGCCCAGACTCTTGGGGGAAGACTTAGGTCATGGGTGATAATAGCTAATATAAATATTTCTTATTTAGGTACAGATTTTGAGATGTACTATATGTTGCTAAAAAACAAAAACAGCATGCCCTCACTCTTACTTTCATAGGATCTGGGTTCGAATTCTAGCCCTATTCTGTGTTTGAACACAAGCAATTCATTTAATGTCATTTGTAAAAGGAGGAAATTGAACTAGATTAGGGGTTTTAAACATCTTTTGGTAGCATGAACCACTTTGGTACTCTAAAGAAGCCTATAGACCCCTTCTATGAACAATTTTTTTAATGCACAAAATTAAATCTATTATTAGAATGAAAATCAATAATATTGAAAATAAGTGACTCAAATATTTTTAAAAGTAAGTTCACAGCTGCTATGTTAGAACCCCTGAAGTAGATTATATCTAATTCCCCTCCAGGGTTTAAATTCTATAATCCTAAAATCTATAAACTCTATACATAGAATAGCATATAAAAAATTCAAGGCCATCAAGGAATTTATATTGTTGCTGGAAAGACCTAATGTATGCATATGAAACTAGTTGGGTAGATTAAGACATCTAGACATATGCAAGAGAAAGTATTTACATGGGTTAAAGCCCCTAAATATCAATAAATACCACAGTAGCTTCCCTTCTCACTCCCTGCCACTTTATTATTTTTATCTGCAAAGACCTAAAGAAATCAAGAGTCCTCCCAGATTCCTGCAAAGTTACTAGATGTGTCTTATGAGGGACAAAGAAATAGGACATTCTTGCCTACCTTCTCTATGATTTTTTATCTCGTCTTTAATCTTGTGAATAGTATGTGGTATCTTTGCTTCCTCCCTATCCTGCCCCAAGAGACTTCTAATTTCAGTCTCCATCTCTTTCTCCTACTTCTTGTGACATGTAACGCTCTTATGAATGTTATTGCTAAAGGAAGCTCTGTGATGCAGTCCATGAGTGCTGGACTTTGTGAGCTGGAATCCTGCTTCAGATATTCAGCACCGTGAGACTTTTGGCAAGTCACTTATGTTTCGTAGTCTCAGTTTCCTCATCTGCAAAATGGAAATTATAGTAGCACCTATTTCCCAGGGTTGTTATGAAGATAAAATGAGAACTTATCTAAAATGTTTTGCCAGGAGTAAAGTGCTGGATCCCTCTGTACTGCAGTAAATTCATCTCAAAGAACAGACTAGACCAAAGTAAGGGGAGAACCTTTTTGGCTCTCATGAATTGAGCTTGGACATCCTCCGACTATGAAAAGGTAAATTTTATATATAGGAAAGCAGAGGTTTAGACTAATTTGCTTTCCACCATTTTGCAGGAGCCCAGGCTCTATGGACCGTTAGGTCTGTACTCACTTGGTTTATTAAACAATCCAAATTGATTAGTGTGGGGGGAAAAACCACAGTGGGACATTTCTACATTGTTAGTCCATTGAGATATTGTGAAATGTTTGAGGTTCCACAATAGGCAATATAATAAGAAAAATAGCTAATAGTTGTATAGTGCTTTCTAGTTTCTAAGGCAATAGATGTATAAGTATATAAGTACATACTGTATCTCACTGATCCTCACAATAGCCCTGTGAGGTAGATCCTATTATCCCCATTTTATAGATGGGGAAATTGAGATGAGGCTCACACAACTAGTTAAGTATCTAAGAAAAGATTTGAACCCAGATCTTTCTAATCCAAATCCACTGCTTTATCTATTACTCAACACTGCCTCCGTGATTAAGGCAAAGATGTATTGTTGTCTTTAGCTATAAGAGTTTAAAGAAAGAGGAGCTGGATACTGCCTGACATAGTTGAAGCAGAAGAAATGAAATTAATCTGTACCTTGAAGAATGTGTACAATTGGGTAGGAAGAAGAAAAGCATTCTCAGCCAAAACCTTACAATATTGGTCATTATTTAAATTTGGTTTTGCTAATTAATTACCATAGATATGGAGTAGTTGACTTCACCTGGATTGAAATAACCTCCAAATGAACAGTAGCATGTATTTAACATGAGACTGAAGAACTAAAGAAGCTGACCTCAGTCATAGACGACAGAGACAAACAGTAAGATTCTATATTTCCACATTGAAATATGCTTTTTGGCATAAAATGTAGTTTTTAACTTAAATATCAGTATAAGTTAGGGTTGATCAGGGCAGCCCTAATCAATTTGATGAACTTACAGGTCTTTTCTCTGGGGAGAAAACTGCCTTTTCGTAGACAAGGATATGTCCATTGGGACCTTTCTGAGAAGGACACAGAAATGTCCTGATTGGATTTTTGATTGGTAGACTGAGGTTGTTATGAAGATGATTGGCTGTCTGGGAGTCAGGATGATGGGCTATTATCAAAGGAGCTACTTCTTTAGGATGGCAATATAAAATAATAATTTTTTTTTGCTTCTCCCTTGAATCTCTCTTCTAATATGAGATGAGGATGGATTTCTACTCCTTCATGCCCCATAAAAATGCCCCCAACACTCACATCCTTTGGGGTAATCTCCAAATTCAGTTTAGGTAGGGATTGGACTTTTTAGAGAGAGACATTTTCTGAATGGCATGCTTCATGGATTAAGAAAAGTATTTCCCATGTGGTCCAAATGGCCTTAGGAGAAATGAATGAAGGATGAAGTAGGAGATCTAGCCCTCACTTCCCAAACTATTACGGTGAGTAAGTCAGATAGTCCAATGAGAAAGGGGTTCTACTCCCTTAACAGTGTAAAAATATGATTGGGAGCTGGGTGCTTAAAGACTAATTGAGTACCTTATGTATTTTCCCCACCTCTTTTGGATTTCTGTGAGTCCTTCATGTTTTTCAGCTTTTTTATGGGACTAAATAAAGGGTGTCCACCCAACTTACATTCATTACCATAAGATCTTGTTCAGGAATGAGGAGCCCTTTACCTATATTTGGGAATCTTTCTGCGTGAATGCAGTTAAACTATATTTGGAAATTGAACTGAAGGAAACTAGTTGAGGGCATAACATCCCAAAGAAAGAAAATTAGCTCCTTGTCTTAGCTCCCAGAATTAGATTCAACACGCAGGACTCCTGAATCTTGGGGAGCCCTGGACTGTGAATAACAATAGAAAATATATTTATAACATTATTTCAAGTACAGCCATTGAGATACACTACATATGGGTCCCTGAAGTGAGACTCCAGGACAAATAGGGTAACCAAGACGGTTCTGAGATGCAATAGCAATTTGCTAGGCAGCTGCCAAGCTGACTGCTCAGAGATTATTGATGGAAGCGCACAGTGATAGGGGAAGAATACAGTTTTATATATAAAAGTCCCATATCAGAAAGTTTAGCTGCACAGGAACCAGAACAGGGTGGATAAGAATACCTCTAAGATATAAACCAAGAACTGAAGAACTAGGTACAGTCAAGCATGTCCTAGCCCCTTTCAGCTTCATAAAAATGACCTTGCTTGCCTTTCTCTTAGCATTTTAGAACCCAATTTGAATAGAAAACTTCTAATATAAGTAGTTTCTTGAAAGATGACTACCTGTTCTCCTTCCCCTTCCTCCTCCCAACCATGCATGTTCACTTCCTTTGAGAGATTTCCTCGCCTCTCTTAGCCTCTAAGACCCCTATTCCATTCTGGGATAGATTTCTTATAAATGGTTACTATAGATGAGAGAGCCATACAGAATTCCCCCACTATTACAAAGACAAAAACAACTCAAAGTACATATCTGGTGGATGATGAGTCAAAATCTCATTTCCATATGTGAAAGACAGCGTAGCACCTTTCAACTAAAAGAAATCATTCTCTGAGAAATTTAGACAAATGCAAACTTGTGGCCTGAATTATTTTTTTAAAATATCTCAATACTCTGCTTTAATTCATTCTTGTCTGGTCAAAAAGTTCCAGGAGGAGTAAGGGCCTGATGGATCTATTTAAACATTGTTAACAAGTTTGGGGGACTTTTTAAGTGGGAGAAAGAAAATCAAGCCTTCTTAAAGTTGTTTATTGTCTTTTTGTTTCATGTATGGAAGCCTCCCTTTCCCAAAGATAGTATAAGCTCCGAGGGGGTAGGCACTATGTTTTTCCCACTTTGTGTCACTTTCAATTGTCATAAAATCCTGAATATAAAGGAAGTGCTGAATTAATGGGATGATGGGGAAGTCAAAGCAGATAATTAAGATAAAACCATGAAGGTCAGGTTCAATCCTACACTAGGTAAGCCTGGGAAGTTCAGTACCCATATTTCTACATTTCTGACTCTCCTAAATAAAGTCCAGTGAGTGAATTAGAGTCCAAATAAGCCTTTCTTGATCCTGATTATTCAGCAGTGGAGAAGAAAGCCTCCTCTTCCTTCTAGGTGGGCAGAACTCACAGGGATCCAAATTTAATTGCTATTTTGGCTATATAGGTCGGAGGTAAGTCACGGACTGCCATTTTTGTCACCATCTGAAATGGATTCTGGGTCAGGTAATTCCCTCCACGTGCCCTCTGCCTTTACACCATCATCATCCAGGACTTTGAGAAGATTTTTTTCAGTCAGCAATGTAATAGAAGACATTTTTAGCCATTTTGGAGGACTTTTTTTTTTAATGAGGGGGAAAAAAGGCAAAGCTTCAGAAATCTGTGTGCCATCCATTTTGGTTCCATGACCACACTGACCCTCCCCCCCCTCCTGCTCCATTTCCCCCTGGCTTGCCCACTTGTATTCTGTCACCACTTGTCTCACCCACTCCTGTTCTGTTTCTGTGTCTCCCTTCCCACCCACTCTTGCTCTGTTCTTCTGTCATACAATTAAAAAAAAAAGATTATGCATACTACCATCCTTCAGTATTATTGTTGACCACTCCCCCTCTTTCCTATTTATCCACTTTTTTTAACTTATCCCTTTTTAACCCTTCCAGCCCATTTATTCCTTCCTGTGCCTATACAACCCCTGAAGCCTCCAGTCCTCCTAACTGTCTACCTTCCTACTATATATATATATATATATATATATATATATATATATATATATATATATATATATACATACATACATACATATATATACATACATACATATATATATAATATATGTGTGTGTACATACTTATGCATACATATATGTGTAAATATGTATATAAATGCTTAGAAACAGCTAAGATGCGTGCCGTATGAACTGTTACAAGTTCATATCTCTGGTTTTGAAGTTTCCACATTCAGGCTGATTTTCCTCCCTCTAATACTGGGATTGCAATTTGGGCACAGTTCCATGAGATGGCACAGTTATGTGGTCCAAACCAAAAGGTTTATTATGCCTCAGAAATTCGGTCCCAAGCAAACAGGCAGAGGAGATTGACATGATTTTCTACCTTAAAACAACAACACATTTTTGCTTCATGGAAATAACCAAGTTTGTTTTGAAGCCTGTCAACTCACTGAACCCTGACTTAATTTTCTCTCTGCAGTGGAGAAAGATTCTCAGACCTTAATTGCTCTATGCTGCAATTTTCTTAAGTAATGTTCAAGCACAGCATTTCAGAACCGGAAGAAAGATTTAGGACCAAAAGTCCTTAGGCTTATAAATATAGAGCACAAAGGTCCCACCATTGAGAACATGTAGTCTAAATCCCTTGTTTTAAAAGGATTCTTAAAGAGCATCTGGTCCACCTTTCTCTGCCATGTCCTTTCTACTCCATTTTCTTGGTGACTGACATTAAAGATGTCTGGAGGAAAGTGCACAGCTCTGTCTCACTTAAATCCAATTCATTTGGAAATCAAAGCATCATCCTGCTACTGTCATTGATCCACTTTGAGAATGAAGGATAAACAACAAAGATCTATAAAACAAAAAATTTATTACATTTATTACTTCTTTCTCCTCAATTTCTGGTTTCTTCCTGTTTTGAGACACTTAGAAGTAACTGCAGAACTGGTCTTAGAATCAGAGGGCAAGTTATATGTATTTCAAGCATGGCTTTCTAGTCAAGTCAAGAGCATTTATTAAGTGCTGACTGTATGCCAGGAACATGTGCTAAGCGCTAAGGATACAAAGAAAGACAATAACAGTTCCTGCCCTTCAGGAATTCACAATAAAAGGGGAATACAACATAGAAAAATAATGTACAAGTAAGATATATAAAGGATAAATTAGAGATAATCACAAAGAAAGATATTAACATTAGGAGGAATATGTTAGTAAATGTTTAATAATGGGTTTTCTGAGGGGAAAATATATGCCCAAGACACTGAAATTTATACTGCATTATTAGCATTTTATCCATCATTTCTTAAGGCTATGTAATCAACAAAACAATGAATCAAGCTGTGGTGTATAGTGATTTCCAATATCCAGGGTATAGATGCTTATATGAAAATTTAATAATCAGCTCTAGCAAGTACAAACTGGCTCCAATAAACCAGTAAGAGGGACCAGAACAGGCTCCATGAAGAAGGGGGGATTTTATCTGGCAGTTGAAAGAAGTTAGGCAAGATTGGGAGGAAATTCTAGGCCTGGGGTTCAGCCAACAAAAAAGCACGGAAGTAAGATATGGAGTGTATTGTGTGAGGAACAGAGTAGTACTAAATTTTTCATATCTCATAATGTACGTGATTATTGGTAGCCTATACATGCTTATTTACAATATGCTTTGTTAGAAAATCTCTATGCAATTTGGAGTTGGGGGCTAAGGGCCTTATGATTGGCCCACCTTGCCACATGATATACTGAGACCCAAATTTGTTGGACAAGCTAGCTTATTACAGTTCTTGAATAAATTAAGAAGTAAAAATGAATTTACAATAGTGATTACTTGAAACCTTTTTTGATGACTGGCTTGGATTTGGTACTTATAATATTTTCAGTCTCAAAAATTGATAAATAAAATTTTTCACAAATGCTTTAATTATACAGAATACATGGAAATTGAAATGCAGGCAATCCTACTCTGCCATAGGAACAAGGAAAAAACCCATAGATTTTAATTTAGATTCCATATTAATTAATCAAGGTTCACATTGAGCTTTTGCTTATACAAGCTGGAAGAATTAAAAACAGTGGCCTTTCTGGACACCAGGAGGCAATAGTGTCAAAGAGATAGTTGGAAATAAACTCCATGTCAACCTCCAGGGGAAGGGGTCAAGCTTAGTCCCCTACCCCCATTCAAGGAGGAATCAGCTCTAGGGGTTGAGTTTTTCTGCTTAACGTTTTAACAAAATTTGTAATATTTCTTTCCTCTTAAATTCCTGTCTGCTGTCCAGAAATGCAAAGGCTTCCTGGAATTTCTATTTAAAAATCCAATTAATTTAGTAATTTTCAAGCATTGCAAATTCTAACACTTCCTGCTTAGGATTTTATGATACTTTTGGAACAGAGAAGTTCTTTCCAATCCTCATGTCAACTTAAGCACAATATGATCAGGCATCCTTGAAATCCCCCAAATGATCCAATTTGAAGCAACTTAACTATAGCATCATGATCTAGTAAGATCAAATTTAAGGTGGTCTTAGTCTGGGGAAAAAGCAAATTCTTGCCCTTGTAGTGATATCCAAGCTAATGTACTTTATAAAGTGGGGAGGGATTGTTCTCTCTCTTGACTCACTTTTTCTTATTAAGTCTAGCCAGATATGAGTGGAAAATTCATAGATCAAAATATAGGGTTATTTGAGGTTCCGTTTTTGTCAATTCATCAGAAAGAAAGCAAATAAGTGAAACAGAAGGATGAATGAAAAAATATTTATTAAGTGCTGTTTCCTGAATTTACCAATATAAAAAGATAGTCCTTGCCTTCAAGGAGTTTAGATTCTAATGGGAAAGCAATATCTATAGGGGAATTGGACTCAAGGAAAGAAAAAATGAATAGGGAGAATTACCTAGAGCATTAGTTCTCAAAGTGTGGTCTATAGTAACCTCCTGGAGGTTCCTGAAATTTTTTCAGAGAATTTACAAATTCAAAATAAGTCTTTAATTCTAATATGGCAAATATCTATAAATATAACCCGTATTTAAAAAAAAACTCTGAACAAATTCTCGATTTTTAATAGTATAAAGAGATTCTGAGAATAAGTTTGAGAACCATTTTTAAGAGGGTCTAGAGTTAAGTGATAATTTGGTCTGAGAGAATAATTAGATGAAATGTGAGGGAGAAACATGTTCTGGTACCTACAGGCAGAATAGAAATAGTAGACTTAAGAGGACCAGTCACTAATAAAATAGGATAAGACAAAGATGAATTGGTTAACTTACCTAGGATCTAGTAGCAACTATGTGGAGGTCCAGGTCCTGTGGAGGGGGGGTGGGAACTTGTCTAGAGAGGGAGAGGGAGGGCAGTGGAATTAGGCAGATGATAAAGTTTTCCTGATTTATTTTGTCATAATTCCACATGGGGGTTACAATGAGATAGCATTCTACTTTATAACTTTGGTACCTCGGACTCATCTGTACTGCATCCCAATTAAACAGCGTAATAGAAAGATGAGAAAATACATATATAACCATGCTGTACTGGTAAATGTTTAATAATCTTCTCTTTGGGGGAAAAATATAAGGCACAACATACTTTTAAGTCTAAACTACATTATTAACATTTTATTCCATCACTTTCTTAAGACCAGGTAATCGATAAAACAATAAATCAAGCCCTGATTTGTAGTGTTTGCTGATTTCTGAAGTGTAAATGCTCATAATGAAAATTTGATAGTTGGGCTCTCTGAGCTGGTTTAAGATGGCTCCAGCATATACCTATATAATCATGTCATATGTGCAGGGAATTATCTACTTGAGTAAAGGCTCTCAGAAGCAAAAACCTAATGCTAGAAGGGACCAAGTGTAGCTAGATGGTGCAGAGAATAGAGTACTGACCCTGGGGTCAGGAAGGTTCATTTTCCTGAGTTCAAATTCAGCCTCAGATACTTACTAGCTGTGTGATTCTGGGAAAATCACTCAACCTTTTTTGCCACAGTTTCCTCATCTATAAAATTAGCTAAAAAAGGAAATGGCAAAACACTCCAGTAAATTTGCCAAGATAATCCCACAAAGACTTGGAAATGACTGAACAGCAATGAGAAATCCAACTTCTTTGTCTTATAGAATAAGAAACTGAGACCTAAAGAAGTTCAGTAATTTATCCAAAATCACACAGGTAGTAGACATCAGAGGTGTGTTTTGAATCTAAGTTCTTAGACTTTGGAATAATCCATTGTTCATTCCATAAATTGTGTTACATATATATATATATATATATATATATATATATATATATATATATATATATATATATCAGTGTTCTGCGTGATTTTCCCAACTGTCACTAGATGGCCCAGTGCCTGTGAGATCAAAATCTTTTATCTCAAAACCGTTCTTGACTAAAGCCAAAGTAATTCAGAATGGTGTAGAAATCTCTAGATAGAAGTTCTTAATCTGGGGTTAATTAACTTGTTTTTAAAATGTTTTGATGATTGTATTTCAATATAACCAATTTCCTTAGTAACCCTGTTTTTTTTTTATTTTGTGCACTTAGAAAATAATTCTGAGAAACGATCCATAGTCTTCACCAGATTGCAAAGAGGATATGGGACACAAGAAATTAAGAAGCCCTGTTCTAGATGAAAAATGCTAAGTGAGATATCCAAACCCAACAACAGGTAGTTAGTTTTGATCAATAACATCAGTAGGGATTATGTGGCAAAAATTTGTTAAAGTCCTTGGGCTGTCCCTGGAGTGCCCCAGAAACTCCCAACAGTCTTCACAAATATACCTTTATCATTCTAGAAAATACAAAAGAATCTTCCTTAACCCCTTTATAAAACAGGATACTTTATGGGCTTTGCTTTGTAAATTAAATGGTATTTGATGGAGAATGGTGACTTATTGCACAGATGGGCAGCCTCTAAGGAATGAGCACAGAAATGTAACTAGGAATTCTTTCACATGGGACAAAAACTGTTGAGCAGGGCAGGTGGTAGAGATGGTAACAAAAATGGTACAAAGTACAGTTCCCCTGTGAATACTGTTATATCAGAAAAGGAGATGGTCTTCCATCCAGAAAGCAAAGTCCATCCCTCCTCCTCAAGAGGGGTGGATGGTGAGGAGCTGAACCTTGGAAGAGAAGATCTTTAGCAATAGTCAAGGACCAGGAGAAGAAGGAAGACCAATGTGTGTATAATTTGAATATGTTTATTCAAATACAAGGATTCGATTCATTCCTTTACAGTGGACAAGGGGAGGTGGAAGGGAGAAAACAAAAATTTGATAATTGAGATTTTAAAAAATAAAAATAATTTTAAAAGTGAAAAATCAAGATTTCGCAGAATAGTTCAGGGTAGTGAAGGTCCATATGGTATAATGTATGGAGAGACCAATCTCTGGGCTGTCATGGGGAGGAAATTGCCCCTTCCTTTAGGTTTTCAATGCCTTAAAGTACAACCCTGGTCAGCTCACCTTCTTGAGGGGTCTAAGTATTTGTTTGAAAACTATCTATAAGCAATTAATACTTTAAAAATCGTGGCATTTCCAGACCCTAAATATCAATATTAATTCATGATAGGTAAAACAAAGCCCCACAGAATTAGGGATTGTGAGATTTAATCCTACCTTTATCTTCATGAGCTCCTTAAATCTGTAGCAAATTTTATCTCACTAGTCACAGATCAATAACTAGATAAGCTATTTGGTTCTGAGAGGTTTTTCTTGAAGTTTCTAAGAACTTGGGGTAGAAAGACTAGGGCTGACAGCAATGACAACGTTAGTTGCTATTTAAAGTAATTTTGTCTCCCCTCCTCCCCACAAAAAAAGGCAAACTTTACCCATTAATTTAGGGATAACCAATTTATTTAGTCATTTTATTCTTTTTTTCTTTATATACATATTCATCCTCCTTACTTGGCATATTTCCTCCCTTACTGCTTTGACCTTATTTTTGTTAATTCACCCTCCCCAAACTTAGAGAATTGGAAGACAAACTCCTCTCCCTTCAGCACTAGATCATTAGCACTCTCTGCTGCTTGAGCCCTTGCTTAAGGTTTCATATCTTATCCTGTAATTGAATTTCCTGTGAAAATTGGTGGTAAAATTGATCTAGCTCAATTAAGGCAAGGACCATCTCTCTGTCTTTACACCTTCGACCTGCATGTTAAGCATTTCCATGTATCAGAGCCGGGAAAACTATTTGCAAAATGATGCATCCTGATAATAGTGGGTGGTGAGGCAAAGGGTCAGGGAGTCTAAAATCTAGGCGTCCCACCTGTTTATTGGCAAACCCTCAGAACTATGTATCTTGTTCCTCCGTATTACTACAATTGCATGTGAATTAAAGTAGATGTTTGGATCTCACTAAGAATCATTTACTAACAAAGATTTAATTCAGTACAGTTTAAAAATCTGGATTCAGAGTCAAATGATCTGAATTCAAATTCTAACCCTGCCTATCATATTACTTTATGTGATTTAGGACAAGTCACTTAATTTTTAAAATATTTTTTAATATTTTCCAAATACATGCAAAGATAGTTTACAACATTCACCTTCGCAAAACCTTGTCTTCTAAAATTTTCTTCTTCCCTCTCCCTTCTCTCCTTCCCTAGACAGCAAGTAATCTAATATAGGTTAAACATGAAATCATTTAATTTTTTTAGGCATCTGATTCCTGATTTGTTAGATAATCATGGTGGGAAGATGGGGAAAGTGTCAAATTAGAAAGTTTCTTTCCAATTCTGGATCACAGAATATTTATTATTCATTGATTCATTAATCATATTCCTTTCTCCCTCAGGTTGCCCACAGAAATCTTATTTTATTGCCAGAAAGGCAGCGACAGAGAAAAAAGTACACACAAAAATAGTAGCTGTCAAACTCCTGCCTCTTTCAGGATCTCAGACCATACTTTACCCCTCCCAAAGGCAAGCTTTCCCCATTAACTTAGGGATAACCAATTTTCTCAGATGTTTTCTTTATATATATATATATATATATATATATATATATATATATATATATATATATATATATATATATATATATATATACATATATATATATATATATATTCATCCTCCTTAATTGCAATATTTCCTCCCTTACTTTTTTTTATCACTTTAACCTATTTTTTAAAAAAAAATTTCCCCCCAACTTAGAGAATTTGAAGACAAATGCTTTGTTTATCTTCCCTCACTCCTTTGCAGGTGGTATCCAGTTCATACATTAGTCTCAGAAATGTTATTTGTGACATTCACTCAAACCTCACAAGCTTTTTTATTCCAATCTCAGGGACTCCCATTTATCACCTCCCTTTTGCCTCATTCAAAGGGTATACAAAGATATTCTTGTATAAATAAAATGGTGGTAATTGAAGCAAATCAGTTGACTTCAGAACACCCAAAGAGTGCTTCCTATCCTGCATCAAATCTCCCAGGACCTTTTGATCCTATTTTATATCTGAGTAAAGGCAAATTCCATCTCTTCCTATTCTCTATGAAAAGAAACACCAAGTGTGGGTCCCTCACACAGCTCTAAGTGCATAATAAGTTTCTTCTTATTGCTCTAAGACAGTTCTTAAACATTTTTATGACATGGGACCCTTTAGCAGTTTGATGAATCTCTTCTCAAAATAATGTTCTTAAATGTATAAAATAAAACTCACAGGATTATAAAGAAAATCAGTTACATTGAAATAGCTGTCAATTTTTAAAATTTTTAACATTTAAATTTTTTTTAAGTTCATGGATCCCAAGCCCTTGCTCTGATGGCTGAAGGAATGGGAGTTTTCTATGCTGTTTCCTCTGCTGGGTATATTTTGCTATATCTGAAGTCTGGATTGGAAGCTTTTCCCCACTTTGCTCCGTTCCTGCATCCTTCCCTTTTGAAGCAGGCTGCTGATACATGCCCCCAGGTTAGCCCCATGCAGCCTGGTCAGTCATCAATTTAACACAGACAGAGTCAGGGAAACAAATCTAGTCCTTTTCTTTTTACTCTCAAACTGCTTGGACATGGCCACTCTCTTCAAGTCCATTCTCTGGTGGGGCAGAAGAAGCCTTGTTCCCTCTGTTTATTTCTCTTGATTCAAGATACTAACCCTACTAGGTGGGGAGGGAGGAGCAACTTCTAAAAACAGGAAAACCCCTCCAAAGATTCTCCCTACACCACAAAAGTCAGACTGCTCGTTACATGTGGATAGGACATTCTTCTCCCTAGAATAGCGAGGCCCTAAAGTATGTTATCCTCAACCGCTAACACCCGCATTATTATAGGTTTCTGTGGTATTTTGAGCTAGTTCTGTCATTCTTCATTTTGCATCTGTGCTTAGATATTTTTGTAGATTAAATAAACCCAAATCCTACTGAGTCACAGATGAGCCAAATTACATAAATTTAGTTCCTTTTTGTATATTCTCATCTCAATTAGATCCCACCCAGATTCCTTTTGTTGTTCCACTCTGAATTCTTCCCAACAAGCCAACCTCAGTGCTGTCAATTCTTGTAATATTTTGCATGCTCCTTCCTTTCCTATTCCACTTGCTTTGCATCTCCCATCCCCCATACTTTTGGGGGAGTCTTTAATCTTTCATTTCTCTCTCTACCCTTTACCCCAGTATTCTTGCTTTCATCTCAGTGGCTGGCTCATCCCCACTCAGTTCCATCTGGTCTCATCCCTACCAGCTATTTGTTTTG
Source organism: Sminthopsis crassicaudata (assembly GCF_048593235.1). NCBI lineage: Eukaryota > Metazoa > Chordata > Mammalia > Dasyuromorphia > Dasyuridae > Sminthopsis > Sminthopsis crassicaudata. The sequence goes on along the minus strand of NC_133621.1, from coordinate 101,061,839 downwards.
GCCTGGGCCTGAGAAAGCCTCCTTAATTTCTTTGTACTTTGGCAAATTTCAGCTTCCTTAGTTTCCAAAGAAACTGGCTGTTCATATATTCCAGAGGAGACCACTGCAGGCAAAAACCCAGAGATATTCATCAGTGCATCTCTATTTATAGGGTGTGTGTGTGTGTGTGTGTGTGTGTTGGGGGGTAGGCAAAGAATGAGTATATTTTGATATGAGAAATGCATGGAATAGAGAATTTGCCTTGGATTCAGGATAACCAGGGTTGAAATCTGCCCATGACACATGCTAGCTTATGTGACTCCATTCATATTGTCTGCTCGTTCATTCATGTCCCAGTCAACTCTCTAAGACTCCATGAAAGAAATAAGGGATTTGGAATCTGAAGAATTAAGGTTCAAATTCCACCTCACTTTGGGCAAATCTTTTGACTTTTAGGAGGTTCACTTTTTTACTTGGAAAATGAAAGGGGTAGCCTTAGCCCCTAAGGAACACAGCAATACCAACCTGTCTAAGAGAGGGAGTTTCTCATAGGGAATTTCCTATACCAACAAAATCACATATCCAGACCCCCCCAAAAAATTCCATTTCAGGAGAGTAAAAGAAATAAGGAAAGAGGAGGTTGGTGTAGTATTTTTCTTATACATACAACTGAAATTACAAGTGTGATAAAAATCTCTCTCAGAATAACATAGTTATACCACACAGGTATAGGGGTACCAGTGTTCTGCCCTTCCAACTACAAGACTACCTTGTACAAGGGAGGTCTTAATAAGCTGCTTTGATAAGCGTTTGAAGAGGTGAGAGCAGTTAGCTCCTTAATTCTGAGATGTTTACCTACTTCCACACCCATTGTCTTCCCCGTTAGAATATAAGCTACTTGATCTTTGTGCATGGCCACAAGACTATTCAATGATCAATTCTGATGGACATGGCTCTCTTCAACAATGAGATGATTCAGGTCAGTTCCAATGATCTTGTGATGAAGAGAGCCATCTGCACCCAGAGAGAGGACTGTGGGAACTGAGTATGGTTCACAATATAGCGTTTTCACTCTTTCTGTTGTTTGCATTTTATTTTCTTTCTCTTTTTTTCCTGTTTGTTAATTTTCTTGTGTAGCAAGATAATTGTATAGATATGTATGCATACATTGGATTTAGCATATAATTCTACCATGTTTAACATATATTGGATTACTTGCCATCTAGTGGATGGGTTAGAGGGAAGGGGGAGAAAATTGGAACATACGGTTTTGCAAGGGCTAATGTTGAAAAATTATCTATGCATATGTTTTGAAAATAAAAAGCTTTTTAAAAAAGAATAAAAGCTCCTCTAGGGTAGGAACTGCTTCTGCTTTTCTTTGTATCCTGAGTGCAGTACATAGCACTTAGTAACTTAAGAAATATTGATCCATTGATTGAGAGGCTGTTCCACCATCCTTAACTCCCCTTAAATTATCATTGGGTCTATTGTATTTCCCCAAAGAGAGGGAATTTTCAGTTCAAATGAGAAGGGTTCCATGGTGGGGGGGAGGAGAATAGGGAGCCTGTGGGGAATGATGTTACTCAGTCAAGAGTGGAGTAAAAAAAAAGTCCTGCCAGCCTAGTCCAACACATGTAGCCTTCTGTACCCTGATTGTTCCCCATCTTCCTTCTGTTGCCATCCTTTCCTTTGGATTTGCTGCCAAATTTCCCAGGAAGGAGCATTTGTGTAGAAGTAACAGATTTACCCCAGAGAAAAATAACTTCATTAAAAGAAATAATATATCTGAAAAAGCAAATGCTTCATCCTGAGTAACCCTCCCCTCTCCCTTCTCCCAGGAAAATGGCTACCGGAGATATCAGATTCCAAAATCAAGAGTCCAGGAGCTGACTAGACTTCACTGACCCCTTGAGAAGCAGATTTCCTTTGTCTTTCAGACATTTCCCCATTTAAATGGAGGCAGGTTGGGAAATATCATCGTCCAAAGGCAAAGAATAAGTTAAATGCACGTTCTTTGAAGCAAAGGAGATGGTGGATTGGTCCTTCAGCTGTTCAGTATAACTAATTATGTATAATACAATTAAGGCAAAACAACATGGCAAAAAGCATAGAGAGCTGGCTTCCCACCCAGGAAGACCTGTATTCAAATATTGCCTCTGACATATACTGATCATGTAACCCTGAGAAAAATCACTTAGTGATTATTCTGATTAGATGAAGATGGGAGATGAGATAATGAGGGACAAAAGAAAAAAAAAGAGAGACATTTCAGATTTCAGTACAATGAAATCTAAGGAGATATGTCAATCAATGTATAAGTTACCATGATTTAGTTGACAGAGGAAAATAATCCCCCCAAATTCTGCTTCTTCCCAGAGGAATGAATGTATCATATAAATACTCGGGGGAGAGGAAGAAATAGAATAAGTAGATATATTACCTCTGAACTTGGGGTTTTTTGTCCCTGTTTATAGCAACTGGAGATAGAAGAGGCAAAGAGAGGAAAAACATCACCTCAGGGACACTCTGGTGTTCCTATCACCTTCAGCAAAGACTGAGAATTCCATGGGCAGGTGGAGCTCAATTATTGATGTTTAAAGTAATTATATCAGTGGGCTCTGCTATCCAAATTCACAGTGATTGATTTCCCCCAGTTGGTTTATTTCTCCCAGAACAAGTGCATTAGAAAACAGCTCTACAGAATTTTAATAAGGGGAGGTCCTGCTTCAGTGGTGTAACATTAGGAGCATTTCATAGCAATGAAAAGTGCATAGGATTTGGGATCTGAAGACACAGAGTTCCAATTCTGCCTCTACTCACATGAACTTGGATAAATCATGTGTCTTAATCTGTGAAATTAAGAAGTTGGACTGGATGGCCTCTAGGAATTCAACCAGTGCTAAATTATGTTCCTTCAATGACCTGAATTTAATTTCTGGCCCTATTACTATTTCTATTTCATTGTCTGGAAAAGGAGGAGGAGGTTGAACAGAATAATCTCTCAGGTTCCCAATAGGTCTATACTTATGATCCAGTCCAAAATTCTATAATCAACAATCATTACTGTTAAGGCTAGTCACGAGCAAGTTTTTGCCAAGCTTTCCCTTCTGTGAATGATCTGGTGTTAGGAGAGCTCTCCTGTCTAAACCATCTTTCCAAAAATGCTCATGGCCAGACAAACTGCATAGAATTAGTCTCCAACTTTAGAATGTGTTATATTCCAAAAGGGCTTATTTTATTTTTGTTTGTGTGTATGTGTGTGTGTGTGTGTGTGTGTGTGTGTGTGTGTGTGTGCGCATTTTTTTTTTTGATGAGCCACATTTGGAATTTGGAACATGTCAAATGTGGCATTTGGATTCTCGGGTTAATCCACAAATAACTATGAAATCTATAATGTAGCTAAGCTGGTGCTTACTGCGCTCCATAATCTAAGTATAAGTTTCAAGTTTAGACTTGAGATGTCATAATACCAAGCCACAGCAAATCTTCCCCTACCTCATCCTGTAAAGAGCATCTTATTCTGAAATAGGCAATGGAAATAGAGACTTGCTTACTTCTATAGCATTGGCTCCTTTAAGGGATGATCAGAGGACCTGTTTCTATCTAGAAGGAGAAAGGATTCCAGAAGTCATTTATCCAGCTTCTTTTTACAGATGAGGAAATGGATGGTTAACAGAGAGGTCAAATGATTCCTCAAGGTCATACTAAGTGTCAAATCCACACTATTTGAATTTGAATCTAGGTCCTTTAACTCAGGTAGCACATTATACATAGACATTATCGGGAACAGCAAGAAGGCATTGTAGAAAAATTATTAGATGTACAATCATTAGCCCTGTGTTCAAATCCCATAATACTACATGTTTCATCTTGGATGAGTCATTTGATTTATTTAGAAAAGGAGACTCTTGGGCAAGATGATCTCCAAGGTCTCTGAGGGTCCAAAGTTTTGTGCTTCCAGGATGTGAAGGGAGGCAGAACTGCATGGGATACTAAGAATTTCTTGCCTTTATTCTTGAGTTCAATTCTAGATGAGGAGACTTCCTTCTTATTTAGTCAACAAGCATTTATTAAGCACTTATTGTATACTAGGCACTGAGTTATCCGAGTCCTTGATCCATTTTCAACAATTCTGCACTTTCTTAGGGGATCCTAATTTCCATCCAATAAAATAAGTTTACAAAGGTGTCCCTTTGCAACTCAGTGACTTCTGAAATTTTTTGTCATGAACATTGAGCCTGTACCTTGAAGCCCCATAGGCTAAGTAATGAAACAGAGCAGGAGGTTCAGTGGATGCAGTAGGATGCTTTTTGAGGCTTATTTTGTTTCTCTCGACTCCCACCTAGAAATGGTAGAGAATCCCCTTCCCCCTCTTCTGCACCTCCCCCCTCCTTCCTTTCCAGCTTCTCCAGGCTTCCTTCATTCTCCCTCCATCTTTCCTTTCCATCTTCATTGGGTCCCCTTTCTTGTTGCTGAGGCCTGGAGCACTCTTTTATACCAATGTGGTCCTTTTCACTGGGCCATCTGGCATGAGCACATGGGAGGCAAATTAGACTGTTGAGCAGGAAGCCGAAAAGATGATTTGCTAGAATGGTTTTATGAAAGGAGGAAAAAAAGGGTGGGGAGGCTGGAAAGCTGAGGGAGGGGGATGCAGCATTTTCTGGAAGCTGTAGGAAATGCAGAGAGCTGGAGCTGTGTGTTAATGATCTCTGCCATGAAACCTTAGTGAGAGCAGTTATAGCAGAGCTAGCTATGGCTCCAGAAAAGGATCCTGTGAGAATTAGATTTGTTCCCGCCCCCCAACTCCTAACAGGAATTAGGGAGTAGTGACTTAATCTGTTTAAATCTCAGTTTTCTCAGATGTAAAATAAGGGGCTCAGTCTAGATCACCTCCAAAGTCCCTTCTAGCTCTAAATGCTATAAACCCAAGATAAAATAGGAATCCGCCTGGAAGAGGAGACACAGAATCACAGGAGTAGGAGGTGACTTTGTGGAGGTCACCCAAATACCCAGTGGCAGAGCCCGGGCTCCGCACAGCTCAGCCATACTCACTTCCTAATCCAGTCTTTCTTCATGACATGGAGCTTGCCTTTGATTTACCTGTCACCTCGAGGCAGTATTTTTCCACTGCTAAAGAGTTCCTTCTGCAATCCCCGAGAAGAGGGAAAGGCTCAAAGTAGCATTTTGACTAGGATAAATCAAGTGATCTCTCTAGTCTTCCATTTTTAGAAGACTATTAAGGCACAATTAACACTCCCCAAAGATAAAACTCACATAACACTCGGTACCTTGTGGTGTGTGAGCGCCAAGGCTTGAGTTTGAGGAAGGTTTCCTGTCGATGCAGATCCCTGCTCCTGAGCAAGGGCTTGCTGGCTAGGTGACCCCGCCGCATCTGGACAAAGGGAGATCCCGACAGCTTCTCCTTAGGGTTGGGGGGAGAACCAAATGGTGGAAGTTATGGAAGATCTACAAATCTTAAAGGGATAGGACCGGATGAATCAATCAGTAAGCACTTATTATGCACCTGCTGCATGCCAGGCACCTCGCTAAGCTTTGGTTTTACTGGTGAGTGACAAAGTCGGGGTTTTGGCCAGGTTTGTTGACTCCAGATCCTGCACCTTCCACCGCAGTATGTGATCTTCTGAGGTCAGGAAGGAGGGACATCATCGCTTCAAGTTTGGGATGGTTAGGGAAGGTTTGAGGTGATGCACTTTGTTGCGTGCTAGAATTAAATGGGAGACAGCAGCTTCATTGCAGCCCGAAGGGCTACCAAAACCAGATTAAAATGTAACCAGGAAATATTTAAGAAAATAAAAATACAATAGAACATAGATAATGTGTCATGGGATTTTCTCTCTCTCTCTCTGTCTCTCTCTCTGTCTCTCTCTCTCTCTCCCTCTTTCTCTCTCTCTGTCTCTCTCTCTCTCTCTCTCTCTGTCTCTCTCTCTCTCTGTCTCTCTCTCTCTCTCTCTCTCTCTCTCTGTCTCTCTGTCTCTGTCTCTCTCTCTCTCTCTCTCTCTCTCTCTCTCTCTCTCTCCCTCTTTCTCTCTCTCTGTCTCTCTCTCTGTCTCTCTCTCTCTGTCTCTCTGTCTCTTTCTCTCTCTCTGTCTCTCTCTCTGTCTGTCTCTCTCTCTCTTCTCTCTCTCTGTCTCTCTCTCTCTCTGTCTGTCTCTTTCTGTCTCTCTCTCTCTCTCTCTCTCTCTCTCTCTCTCTCTCTCTCTCTGTCAATATTAAATGTCTGAGACCAGATTTGAATTCAGATCCTCCTGACTTCAGAGCTGGTGCTCTTTCCACTGCACCACCTAGCTGCCCCATCATGGGATTTTCTAAATCAATATACATCCCACAGCGATCTTTTTGTTTGGATTATGGTTGTTGTTCAATTGTTTCAATCCTATCCTGCTATTTATAATCCCATTTTTAGTTTTCTTGGAATACTGGAGTAATTTTCCATTCTTTTTCCAGCTCATTTTACAGATGAGGAAACTGAGGCAAACAGGGTTAAGTGACTAGCTCAGGGTCACACAGCTAGTAAATGTCTGAGGCCATATTTGAACTCAGGAAACTGAATCCTTCTGACTTCAGGCCCAGTGCTCTATCCACTGTGCCACCTAGCTGCTACCTTTATTATGGAGTAGCAATCCCTGTTTCTATTGAAGTTGAATATCCTGGTTTAGTGTATAGAATATTGAATTTGGAGTCAGGACAAGATGTATATCTTGCTTTAGATTAGCTGTGTGATGCTGGTCAAGTAAAATAGGAGTGATAATAATGGTACCCATCTCAAAAGGTGATTGTGAGGAACAAATGAGATGTAATACACTTTGCAGACCTTATAATGCTATATGAATGCTAGTTCTTCCTGTTATCATCACCACCATCATCATCACCAGTAGTAGTAGTAGGAGTATTGTTTGTGAGGTGAAAGTACGCTAGGTTTCCCTTGTATCTGATCCATAGATATCTTCATGGACATTCTTTTTTTTTTTTAATTTTTTTTTGCACATTTTAGGGTCTGCAACTTCCCTTGCTGAAGGTATCATTGCTGCTCACATTTCAACTGTCATGTCCAAGAGTTACATCTGGGTGGAGATCAAATGTGTAGCTTTGAGAATGTGCAGTGGGTGTACCTGAAAGGGCCATGTTTCCTGTCAACCAGAGATCAAACATGTCAGAACTCTGGTAGAAAGAATGATAGGAGAGAGAAGAGGGATAAAGAAATGAAAGCACCATGGGGAGAGGGAGGGAAAAGCTGAGAATAAAGTAAATATGTGAACAGTTGCTGGGAGACAGGTGGACAGATGTGTAGAGAGCTAGACGGACAAGGTAGAGGAGACAAACATCATACTCCCTGCTGATCTGGGTCTGTAATTATCAGCTAGGTGGCAAGCTCCCACCAACTGGTAATTATGGGCACTTAGTCATTCTGGGGTGATGCTTAAGACAACTGATGTGTTCAAAACCCTGAATGATAACTGAAAAGAACAAGTTCTCAGAAGGTTCTGACCTGTGAGGAGAAAGGCTTTTTCCTTCTGAAAATGGAAAGAAAAAAAGGATATGATCTAAATATGTCCTTAGCCTTTCATTTAACCTTCCTCTACCCCAACCTCTTTCTACACAAGAAAATAGATTCTGCAGAATGATGATAGATTCAAATTTAAGGTTACTTTATAGTCATCACCCTAGGCCAGTGACTATTAGCAAGCTAAAAAAATCACTGCTGATGGATATCCTTTAGACTAATCTCAGGACTTTAATTCAGTGCTCAGAATATACTAAGTTGCCTTCAAAAACATTTGTAGTCATGCAATTAGTGTTTTTTGTTTTGTTTTATTTGTGTTTCAGGCTCTATATTTGTCTTCCATTTCTACACACACACACACACACACACACTACATGTGTGGATAGCTAGATAGATCTGTCAATACATCAACACAAGTTGCAAGTCTTCCAGCTTACTATTTTAAAGCCCTTCACAACCTGGCTCCAGCCTACTGTTCTAGCTTCATTGGGCATTATCCCCCCTCCCTCAGTCTGTGATAACACAAACTGGTCTTCTCTCTGTTCTTCATCCCCAGTACTTCACTTCCCATCTTGTTGCCTTTTTGATGCCCTTCCTCCATACCTGGAAAGCATTTTCGCTTTACCTCTGCCCCATTAGTCCCTCTCTTCCTTTAATAGGTATATCCGGTATTATCTTCTGTGTGAAGCTTTTCCTATTCCCTCAATTGCTAGTGACCTCTGTCCCAAAAAACTTTGTATTACTCTATATACAAGATTTATGTTTCATATATATATAATATATAATGTCTATAATGTTACATATACATGTAGGTGTATAATATATCCATATATGATGTATTAGTTTTCTATTTATGCTATGCATAATTTATTTGTTCTACTTGTCTCTTCATTAGAATGTGAACTCATTGAGATTATGGATTGTTTTTTCTTTGAATTTATATTTCCAGCACTTATCTCAGTGACTGAAATTTCATAAGCACTCAGTGAATATTTGCTGATTGAGTAATCAATTGAGTTAGATGAGTCCTGAAGCTTGAAGGGGTTTAAGTGACATGTCCTTTATCATACAATTAATGATCACCAAAGGCAGTATTTGAACCCATCTCCATGTTCAAATTCTATCACTATTTCACATTGCCTGAAGTTTTTTTTTTAGTTTGTTTTAGATCAATTACCAAAAATTCAGATTTTCTCCTTTAAGAGAAAGAGTTTATTGAGTCAATTTTTTTCATTTATATCCAATGCTTCATGACCCCATTTGAGGTTTTCTTGACAAAGAAACTGAAATGGTTTGCCATTTTCTTCTCCAACTCTTTTTACAAATGAGGCAACTGAGGCAAACAGTATTAAGTGATTTGTCCAGGATCATGAAGAGAGACAGACACAGACAGAAACACCTCCTATAAGAAGTTTCCTAGCCATTTTTATAATGAATCTGAATCACTAAGCTGTATCTACCCCCTACCATAACCACCATCATTACCACCCTTGATGACGTGTATCTTCCACAGTCCCATTTCATTCTATATAGTGATAGCCAAGACAAGTTTGGGAGAGGGAATGATGTCAGAGTGAGGGATAGAGAATTGATCCTGTTTGCTAGAAGCAAGAAAAAGGCTGAATCCTTCCTGTTTAGTCTATTTAAGCCTCTGAGGCAGAAGGAGATAAGGGTATGGAGACTGAAGAAAGCTTTATTCTCATGTAGAAGTCATTTTTCTACGCATTGACTCCACAGAATTATGTAAAATTTCTAGGGAATGGTAAGGACATGAGGGCACCCACACTAATGAAATTATTGAGAGTTGGATAGTTGTACTTACTGATAGAGAGAGCTGGGGCAGATGGCAGGGGAGAAGGGAGGTAAGCCAACATCAGAGAGAAGAGAGAACAATAGTAATTGCGACTCACAATTTACAATGTTTTAAGGTTTACAAAGTACTTTCATCATACCAGCTCTGTGAGTCTATGATTAGCTACATTTTTCAAATTAGGAAGCTGAGACTGAGAGAGGTTAAATGAGGCAAATGAAAATAGCTAGGAAGTGTCAGATCCAGATTTTTGAACTGAGGTCTCTTATCTCTTAAGTCCTGGGCTCTTTCTGCTGCAGAAAGAAAGATAAAATCCACCTACCTTGGGAAGGGCTCAGATTTCAAATCTACCTGTGTTCAGTGGAAGGAAGGACAGGAAAGAAAGAGGAGGAAGAAGGAACAAAGAGCACACAGACAGATGCACTCCCTGAGACAGACCCAGAGAGAAGACAGATCCCAAATAAAGGGTCTCTTTTTGGCTCTTGGGTCTACTCTGACATTCCATAATACTAGGAATGGGGTCCCAAGGAGAGCTCCCTTCCTTACCTCTCTCCCCCCGCTTCCATGGCAGTTCCAGCTTGCTTCTGGGGATATGAGTTAGTAGGGATGTAAAGGTTATGATTGGTAGTGCTATCATAAGAAGGGAATTGATCTTAGAAAGAAAGGGTTAATTCTCAGAGAGCTAGTTCTTGTGAAAACTTACAGGAAGATGGTGCTGGGAGAAATATGGGAATATAGGACATTCCTGTTGTGAAGGAATTGGACTGAGTCAGGCTCATCAAAACTAGGCAGCCATTACTTGCTTTCTGCATTTTCCTTAACTGATGAATACTTCCTCTGAGAAAACTGCAGCCAAGTTTTGCAGAAAAATTTATATTGACTATTGCAAGCCCATCACCCCAGACGCTATGACCTCTGATGAATGCATTGGGGTTCTGGTATTATGGAGAACTTCTCGGAAAGTTAAACTCCAGGAGATATAGCACTGATCTGTCTGGCTCATCAGATCTTTTTGTTTTCTTTCCCTTGAGTTCCAAGGCTGGGCACAATCCACCACTATCTTTCTACAGGGGTTATTCTCCATCCAGATTCCCTAAAAAGAAATCTGAGGTATCCACTTCTCCCCCGTCCCTGTCTTTCAGACTAGCAAGACAAAGTTTTCTAAAGCTTTTTGCTGCTAGAAGTTATGGGGGGAATGTATGAAAATAATAATTAAAAGGGAGAGAAGGGGGGTTGAAAGTGACAGACAACCTTAAAACCACATAGTATATCTCCCAAATTTGTCCTTCATGAAGCTAGGGCTGATCTTTTTTTGCCTGTGAATAGGTGAGAACTCTAACTCTGGGATGTGAGGTCCTGGATTCAAACCTTGCCTTTTATGTTTATTACCCATGTCACCCCATAGTTTTTTTAACCTATAATGATTGTGGGATCTGAGGTCCTGGATTCAAACCTTGCCTTTTATGATTATTACCTATTGTCACCCTACAGTTCCTTAACCTATAAAAATGAAGGGGAGCCTCTGAAAGTCCTTTACAACTCTAAATATATGACCCTATGGACTGGGATGAGAAAAAATAAATAAACCCCCCTGGTCAGGATGTGCAATCTGGGAAGGTCATGGGTATAGGAAGTAAGAGGAAGTTTGAATGAAAGGTTGGGACATCAAGGAACTAGAATATCATATAATTTTGTATAATACCACAAAGGCAATATATGGAAATCTATGCTGAGAATTGATGTCATTTAGGTCCGAATGTGAACATAAGAACTAAGAAAATTCAGCCTTGGTGAGGTTGGTTGTGGTGCAAATGCAGTTGAATCAGTTATCTCAACATTGACACTGCCAGGAGGGGTCCAAGAAGGCATCTTATCATAGATGTTTAAGGAAGAAGGGATACTCAATTTAGTTTAGTGCCATATTTTCCTGTGGGTTCTTTTGGTGGTCTAGTTTCCTTGCAGGTGAGCCTTTGGATTGTGGGAAGGATGCCAGCTGTATAAAGAGGCTTCCCTGATTTTCAGGACACTGTGTGTTTCTTCCTTGGGCGTCTAGCCCCTTCCCACAAGGCTTCCTTCCCCACAGATGCGATGGGTAAGTTTCCCAATAAGGGCCCCATCTCTGAGAAGAGCTCTCAAAGAAAGATTTGACAGCAGTTCTTATCTAGTTCTCTTTCTTATGAAATTCTGCACCATGGCCCTAAGGCCATATTTAAGAGCCCAGATGTAACAACAGTTCTCTTGTTTTTTGTCCCAGTCAGTTTTATCTAAAGCATCTTTGGTAGCCTGTTGTTAAAGCTGGTTTTACTTGTGAGTAAAAAACAGCTTCTTCTTCTTATAATGGTCTAAGTATGAGGTTTGCATCTCCCTCATCTGCTGGTACAGTTCTTTCCATGCTCCATCCATCTTCTTCATGCTCCAGCTTCCCAGCAACCAGTCTATTTTTCCTGTGTCAAAGTGCACTATGGGACTTTCTGCCATATTCCTGAGGAGTCTCTTCAGAAAAGACTGATAAATCCCAAGCTAGTGAATAAACAACCTTAGGTTACCAACTTATCTGTTGCCCCCAGAATCTCTCTTTAATAACATTCAGATACTGTCCCCTCTCAAAGGACTGACTTATCATTACAAGTCAACAATAGAAAAATCCTTTATGAACACTAAATAATGATATTGTTTTATTATTTATAATATTATTTATTAATATCAAATGCTTAAAATATTTATTAATAATTAATAAATGTTATTATTATATACAAAGCACTGGAATTACAAAGAGAAAAGCAAGATAATCCCTGTTCTCAAGAAGCTCATATTCTAATGGGAAAGGCAAAATATTGAGAAGATTTTAGCTACAAGTCAGAAGGAAAGGGTAATCCTTGGGGCGTGATAGCAAAGCAGATGGTGCTGCATCTTCTTAAATGTTATTTCCACTGATAAAACAATATCCATTTCTGATTGCCAAGGACTCTGATGGCAAGAACCTTCTTTTCCTAGTAATTGGTGACTGTAGCTGCTGGGGAAGAAGAGACTGTAGCTCTTGCAGAAGTAGGGGCCAGATAGCATTTCCAAATGGCAAATTCTCTGGGTCATGGCTGCAGGGGCTGGATTGGGGCAGAACCACTAATCTGGGAGGATATTGCATCCTGATCTGTCTCCTGATCTGTGACCTGAGATCTGAGAAGTGGTGGTTGAAAGAAGGACAGTAGTTTGACTTGTCTAGGAGATCTGGCTTCAGATTCAGGAATACTTGGACTTAAGTTCTACCTCTGACATTTATTGGCTGTGGGACCTCTCAGTACCCCTAGACAACTCACTAAGACCATAATCACAGATCAGGGACTTGTCAGTAGTGTTAAACTTGATGAATTATTAAAAATTTGGGGGATTTTTGCTTTTGTTTTTTTTGCTATTACTAAGACAGCAAAGGTGACTTCCTAAGACTAAGGTGAAACATCTGGGGTTCTTCCCTGGAACCATCAAATTTAAAGCATTTTTATTCTTAGCAAGTAGAAAAACTAAGCTTAGTAACTAGTCAGTAACAATGATTACTTGAAATTAGAAGCTATAAGGGAACAAACTTCCTCTTCTGGTACCCATACCTTCTCACTGCTCTCTCTCACAGCAGTTCTCAGGTTTCTGTCAACTTATGATGGGTCAGTGTCCTGGGATTTCTCCTCTCCAGTGAGTCTTGTGGAATTTGACTGGAGTAACAGCATTGCCAGTAATGGTTCTGGCTGTCCTGGCAGCAGTGATGTGAGTTGGGAGGGTACTTTAGAGAAGTGTAAGATGAAAATGTTATTTTGGACTTGTTTGATAGAGTTACAATTCTTAGACCAAATACTAGTACAACTTGTAAAAGTGTGGTGAAATCTCAGAAAATAACAGGGCCAAAATCAAAGGATAATGAACAAAATAATAAGTAGCAAAGAACAGGGCAAGAAAAAGTAGAAATCAACAATTAGTTTAGAGCTGAGATTTCATGAGTTACAAGATGGAGGAGGCAACAAGGATAAAGAGACATAAAGATCAGAGTCCAGGAAAGCTCCCAGAGAAATTGTGTGCCCCCCAAAAAAGATGCCCCAGTGAAAAATAAAAACACTTAAGAGTGACTGAAAATCTGGGCTTTTTACCTAATGTGTTGTCAAATGTCAACCCTCACAGGATATTGCTTGGAGCTTTGACGTTCCAGTGGAATACTTAGCACAGCATGTAACTGAACAAACATGGTGTTGTAAAATTGATAGAGCAGAGGATGATGGGTGGCAATTTTATCTGCCATTTGAACCCCAATAAACCCCTTGAGACTACTGTATACTGTGGATTGCAGTAGACTTCCATTTTTATGAGATGTGTATATGATGTCCTGTCAGGTTCATTAAGTTGGGATTCCACCTGTATAATCACTGTCAGTACAACTTCAAAAGATATGACACTAGGAAACCATCTCCATCTCAAAGCAGCGCTAAGATTTCTGATCCAGATGGAGAATTGTGGCCGCCACAGTCATTGTTTCTGCCTTCCTTGAGAGCAAAAGTTGTCATTCTTGGTTCTGATATGGAGTAATAGAAAGGAGATTCTTAATTGTGGTGGAGATGTACTAAATGAAACTGAGTAATGTTCCTTCTAACCCAGGGCACTGCCTTGCAGAATCAGGGACAGAATCTAAGGTTCCCATGAAAAGAGCATGAAGATGGTGACCCAAGTGGCTAGAAAGGAACTGGCTAGGATTGATTCTATGTGGACACAGACTTGCAAATGCATTGGGCTATGATGATTTTTCCCCATTTATTCTGATTCATTGTAATCATATCAGAAGAGCTAACCAGTTGGTATAGGCCATCAGCAGATCATGAAAATATCCTTATTATGAAGTATAATGGTACTTATTAAATTTCTATTCTACCCATTCAGGTAAAATGCCATAACAAATTTCAAAGACTTCCAAAATTTTAAGTTGTAATGAGATTTTATCGTAATTAACATAAAACTAGAATTTTCATCCTCAGGCTGCAGGAGGTATAGATGAAGCAAGGTTGGTGCTTTGACTCTTAATAATAATAATCATAACAACTTATATTTATATAGTGCTTTGTGGTTCATAAAGCACTTAGAGAACATTATCTTATTTGAGAGTCACAACAGCCCTAATTAACAAGTTTTTTTTCAAGTGTTCTCAATACATTTAGGGAAAGGAAAAGGTATTCAGCCCAATCTACCCTCAACTTTTCCTTCCTCCAACCTCTGAAACCAGTTTTTTGGTAGAATATGTGTTGTTGATGGATGCTTTGGGAATTTAAATGGATTTCTCTTCCATTGTGGTTTGAATGTTTTAGGTGAGAAGAGTAGAGAAATTGAAAATAATTACTCCTTTATAGTCCAACCAAAAAACAGGGAAGCACTTCACCCTGCCTGGTATATGTACCAAGGACCTGAGAAAGCATTTATTAAACAGAGTTGCTCTTATTACCAGATCAACACAGCTCTATTCCTATGGAGCGTAACACAGAACGTGGAAATGATTCCATTCTATAGAAGAGTTCTCTGTAATGATACTCATTGTAGTGAGTTTGATATGACATTTCCATAAAATTCTATCCCATATCTTATATTTCTCTCACTGGCCAGATTCTAGACCATGACCCATCCAGGCGATAGACCCTTGCCACTGACAATTAAGCAATCTTGCCTAATAGACACTTGCTATCTTTTCTTTGGTGTCTTTGCCCCATCTACACTAGATCATTAGTCTGGGACCAGAGATTTTTCATTCACTCTCTAGTATTTCCCATTCTTGACCCAGGTAGATATAAGCTATTTGAACACTGGAGCTAATTGTGGGGGTAGAAATGCTGTAGTTGATGAGGTGAGTTAATCAACTGTGTCTAACGGTTCTTTAATCACATAATTTGTAGATTCAGGACCATCCAGTCCCTATCCCCTGCTGCTGATTCACTAGACCATCTGACCTTTAGCTCAGGACCAGGGATTTGTCATCTGCCTTGTGAAAGTGAGCATATATATATGCACACATACTCACTGCTGCCCTTTCCCTCCCCCAACATACTTTCTACCTTTTTCAGGGAATGATAATTAACTTAATAATTTCATTGCTCGTGGGAAGGAAGCAATGACAATCTAGGCCTCTCATAAACCTTGTGATTCAAAGTCATTATTTGCCTAAGCAGAACCTCCCTTCTCCTCCTACCCCTCCATTTCAGCACTATTCCCTGTCCATGTCCTCCTCTCTACTTCCCTTTCATTGCATATCATGGAACCTTCATTCTAGTCTTAACAAAGCATCAGCTACACTAGACTTCTTTTCCTCCTGCTAATTTCTTCTTATAAGCATGGAAATCTGGTTTCCACTGTTTTCCTGGACATCTTCTTTAGTGGTAAATACACTAATATTCCTTATCGCTCAGCCGGGAGAATGGGGTAGACATGTTTCTTATTATTCAGCATCACATCCAATCTCTCCTCTTAGGGAGTTCATTCCTTCTAGATTTTTTTCCATACTTATATCCTTATATCTATGCATATTAATAATAATGATTATGAATAATTGCTAACACATTAAAATTTTCAAATTGCTTTACATGTATTATTTGATTCAAGTTTCACAATAACCCTGTGAAGCAGGTTTTATTATTACCTGCATTTTTTAGATGAAAAAGGGAGGCCAAAAGAGTTCAAGGGGACTGCCCAGATTACACAGCTAGTTTGAAGTAGGACTTGAATTTGGGTCTTCCTGAATTGAAATCACTGGGTCACCTAGCTTCCCCACAAGTGTATAACTCCCTTCCCTCCTCCAAAAAATATCCTTCTCCTTTCTTCCTCAAAAAGTTTGACACATAGCTCACTCTTTCTACTTCAATTCCTGCTCTTGAACTTATCTTATAACACCCTGAACTCCAAGTTCTTCTGCCTTCTTAGCTTCCATGATTGGTACCTTCACTCCATACTAGGTATACGCAAGGGAAAGCCATATCCTTGATCATCAATATGTTCCATAACATGACTTTGTAACTCTGGAATTCTTTGATCTAAGTATTACCTCATACTCTTTACTTGTCCTTGTGCCTTCCTTCTCTCAAACCTATTCTGTTCTCATTTCTTTTCTGCTTTGCCAGACTATCACATTGCTTTTGGCCGTATTGCTCCCCTTCAAAATCTTGACCATAGCTAGCCAATTCAAGGAGGAGCCTTTGAGTTCCTTGCCCCTTTGTTCTATTGCCCACATCCTTTTCCAAATACAAACCCTGATTACTGCTTCATCTTCCTTGTGAATGTCAATGGAAGAAGTCTAATACAACTCCTCAAAAATTTAAGTTAATCATTTTAAATGGGTCCACTGAGCCCATAAGTCCTTTAGCTTTTCTCTTATTGATTGGCTCTCTATTGCACACTCCACAAAATCTATTTCAAATTTTTTCCTTCTCTCATTATATCCTTCCCACTTGTTCCTCAGCAGAAGACCTTGACATGTATTTCACTGAAAAATGGAAGATGCCCTGAGTTCTCTATTCTCCCCAATTTTGTACTGTAAGTCCCCTAAATAGTTTCCCCATTTTATCTTTTACTCTAGTCTTAGAGGAAGTAGTCTTTCTCATTGTCAATACTAATTTCTTCTATTTGTGCCCCAGTTCTCTTCCTTTCTAGTCCATCCTGGGTTTTTATCTCTTCAATTGTCAGACTCGTTATGTATTTATTCCTTCCTTACTATTCACAAATATGCCCAAATCTCTCTGTCCTTAAAAATAAAAATTAAAAACTTTCATTTGACTTTCAAGTTATTATTTTCTATTCTCCTTCCCTTGAGACTCATTGCTTTCTATACGCAATGGTTTTACTTTCTCCTTTTCTACTTTTCAATTTTCAATTCCTTACAATTTGGCTTTTATCCCTAGAACTTGATTGAAGTGGACTTTCCAAGGTCACCTAGGAGCTTGTTATTGCTAATTCCAATAATCTTTTTCTGTCCTTATCCTTCTTGACCTCTCTACAACATCTGACAATGTTAAACATCCCTTATGTATATTATCTCCTTTCTGAGTTTTCATGACAGTGCTTTGTTGTGGCTTCCTTCTAATTGATATAAACTTCCCAATCTCCTTTCCAAGTTTATCAGCCATGTTCTGACATCTCAGGAGTGGGAGGAGAATTCTTCTCTCCCCCTTTTACAATCTCTTAGTGATTTCATCACGTCCCATTGATTCAACCATCATTTCTATGCAGATGTCTCCCAAATCCATAAAATCAGCTTTCATTTATCTTTCTAGAGTTCTAGAACTACATCTCCAACTGCTCCCTGACATCTTCACATAAATATCACATAGACATCTCAAACTCAAGATATCTAAAATGGAACTTATCATTACTCACCCCAGCCCACCCCAATTCTTCCCTTCTGCTAACTTTTCTATTTCTGTCAGTAGTACCACCGTGATTATAGTCACTCAATTTCAGAACCTAGAAATCATTGACAATTTTTTATTCTTACTTGTATCTCATAACCAGTCAAAATCTTGTCAATTCCAACCTTACAGCAATGGAGTAAATCTCTCTTCTTTTCTTTTGTCATTCAAGCTTCTATCACCTCTTGATTAGGTTAATGTCATGGTCTATAAAATTGTCTCCCTGAATCTAGCTTCTGCTCTGTTCAATCCACTCTCTATATTGCTGCCAAATTAATATTCCTAAAGCAGATCTAATTACATGACTCCAGTGCTTAACAACTTACCTGACACATAGTTCTTAATAAATGCTCCTTGATTTGAATCAAAAATCTTCTGTGGCTCTCAATTACTCCTAAGATAAAATGCTAGTAGCTCTTCTGCTTAAAGACCTTCACAGTAAGGCCTTAGTCAACCTTTTGGGGTTGATCAAACACGAATCTCCCTCATTCTAACATTCCTGGAAAACTGGTTTTTCTTGCTATTTACTGTATATGTTATTTATTTTCTGCCTCTATCACTCTGCTATTTTTCATACCTGAAATGCCTCATTCCTTCATGACTTAGCTTACAACCATCTCACACAATACCCCTTTCCCAATCCCCCCAGTTATGAATTCTACCATTAAATTTCTTTGTTGTGTTTATATATATATATATATTTTATATCTAGGGCAGTTAGGTGGTATGATGAATAGAATATTAACCCTGTAATCTGTAAAACTCATCTTTCTGTGTTCACTCATATTAATAAATACTTGTGGAAAGATTAAGGCAGGAAAGCCCAAGTTCTAACAGACTGATATAATTTGCAGAAGATACTAGCACGGGTTAGTGATGTCAATTGTTTGAACAGCCACCTAAATTCAGAGAGGCTATCAGTAGATTGGCTGCAGGGTGATCAGTTTTCCAGATCTAGCATTTCTCTAAGACTAGCCACTATAGCCTGAGTGCAGTTGGTTTTGGGGAAGGGAGTTCCCACACTTGAAGAAATCAAAGATCTTAAAGTTCAAATGAATTGTCAATGAATAAATATCCCAGTGCAATGCAGATCAGGAACAATTAACGATAGGACAGGAAATGAGATGAACACTCTGGTAACTCTTCCCAACATATTGGCCACCAGGTTCATTTCAAGTACTGCCTCTCCTCCCTGAGTAAGAAAGGTTTCATTCTAAGAGTTTTTGTAAACACACACACACACACACACACACACACACACACACACACACACACACACACACTCACTCACTCTCCAAGTACTTTGAGCTTGGTTTGGGTGCAGTTTTACAGCCACAAAAGCATTTCCAGAACATCCTGGATGCTCCACAAAATTGCTATCATCCAGTGCCTATTATGGAGTTGCAACCCAGTTCCCTTATATGTCTACTGAAATACTTAAGGCAAGAGGTGATGGGAGCCTAAATGAAGGTGGTTGTATTGTAAGGAGAAAAAAAGAAGATGGATGCAAGAACTTTGTGAACAGAGGCTCTGTACATCTTCCTCAAATCTCCCCTTATTCCATGTCATCTTGAGATAATGATTCTGCACCAACTATTCGAAACAGAGCAGAATGTGCTGGTTATAAAAATCCCTCTGATCATTAAAGAATATGACTGAGATAATGGTGCTAGGAAAGCTCTCATGTAGAACTCCTATAGAAAGAATTCCTGTAAAAATCAAGCCCTTGGGCTCTGATCCAGGGAAGAAAGAGTATTGTGTTTCACAGCCTGGTGGGAAAAGTTAGACTCTGCAAGTCTTTGCTTGTCTTGCATTTTGTTTTATGGGCATAAGTGGGATTCATAGATGAGTCTTCAATTGGTTAATCGACCAGGGATTACTGGTCATGGATGTGACTATATCAATGGATATCTTCTATTTAATAAATAAACTCATGTCTGACAATGGCTTATGTCTGCACTGACCAATGTTTTCTTCCCATCTCTTCTTGCACCCCAACTCCTTAACCAGCAGCATCAGAGGTATGTTCAGTTGGGTGTTGGGTTTAACAATGCAAACTACAGAATCAGAATTTATCGCTTGGTGATCTTGCTGTTGCCACACATTACAGACATAGGAGGAGATCTTGGAAAGAAGGAATAAAGATTAAATTTTGTCCCATACCTGTGAGAGATAAAAGCATGGGAGAATGTTATTGCTAAGATAACAAGAAGTGATCAGCAGCATTTTATCTAGGACCCTCGTTAGCTCAAGCAAATAGTGATAATTTGGCCCATTTTTTGTTATAATAGGGTACCCTCTAGGTGTCTTTGGGAAGAAGACGGGATGTTCTTTTTGATTTCCTTTTTTATTAGCTCACACTTCTGCTTTGGGGGAAAAGATGATACTGTTGGATATTTCTGTTAACGCTCTGTAATTTAACTACTCTGGTCTCTCTTAGAGGAAAAGAGCCAAAAAAGCTTTTGGTAGAATCACTCAGAGACATAAATACAGTGGTTTGCCTC
Organism: Sminthopsis crassicaudata; assembly: GCF_048593235.1. Taxonomy (NCBI): domain Eukaryota; kingdom Metazoa; phylum Chordata; class Mammalia; order Dasyuromorphia; family Dasyuridae; genus Sminthopsis; species Sminthopsis crassicaudata. Next base: position 101,041,610 of record NC_133621.1, on the reverse strand, counting down.
TTGCTCTTTCTCTCTCTGCCTTTCTCTACCTCTATCTCTGTCTCTTTCTGTGTCTCTGCCTCTAGTAACTGCCTCTCTATGTCTTCCTATGTCTTTGTAATTCTCCCTCTTCTGTTCCCCTCTTCTTTTTTTTAAAGTAATTTCATGGCTCATGCATTTAAGATTCCATGAGGAAAGCCAGGCCCTTTGATCAGGCGAATGAATTTCCCTGCTGGGCTTTTATTGGTAAATCACAATTGCATTAATTAACACAATATGAGTTTCTATTTCTCAACTTCTTTAAAACTCAATTCTCTCTCCCTTTTGGTCCTGATAATTGGTCTCCTTTTCTGAGACCTTGATGAGAAATCAACCTAGTAGTCTGACCAACATAACCCTCTTTCACTCTTGGTTAAAAGTCTAAATAAGCAGTTGAATTTTTTTCATTCTTGCCCACCTTCCCCATAGTTTTCTAATTATTAAATCATTTCATCAACAAATGAGGCAGGAAACGGAATTACCAAATAGTTAATGATAGCACCTACTAAATAGAATCCTAAAGTCTTCAGAGGGTTACCTAATTATATGATTCTATGCCTGATATATAAGCCCCCTCTAAAACATTTCTGGCAAGTCTTGGTCATGAAGATTCTACTGAATTCCTTCAGAATAACAAAAGAAAACTTCATTCTTTATGTGTAGTGAGTTTCATCTTATTTTCAGCCGAATCTAATTAAGAGACATTTAGCTTCTATTTTCTATCCGATAGCCCCAGTTTTACCTTCTGGGCCACACAGAACAAGACTCATCCCTTTGGCACATGGCATCTCCTTAATCATTTGAAAATAGCTATCAGGTCCATCCTGTCTTCCTCCCCAACTCTGGCTTCTCTTTTTCATGATAAACCTCCCTAGTTTTTACAATTTTTCTCATCACTTTAAATCTTCCCACTGTCATAGTAACCTGCCTCTGGTCTCAATCAAATTTGTAAATGTTTCTTTTAGTTGGGCACCTCAAACTGAAAACAACAATCTGCTCTGACCAGTGCAGATAGTGGGACAATAAACCTTCCCCTTTATCTTAAATATTGTAATTCTGTTAGCATTGTACTGTACAAACTAAGATTTATATTAGCTTTTTGATGTTGTTGCTGGTCACATTGAAATTGTAATTCACTGAAAACACCCAGAGATTCTTCACATACAGAATTTCTCTCAATTTTCCTCCTATTTCATTCTTGTGTACAGGCTTATGGCATCTATGCAGAAGTGTACAAGAAAAGGAAGATATGAAAGTATATAAGAAAGGAGGAAACATTTTCTTTATCTGTTTATGATCTTGTCTCCATACACGGGCACACATGTACACATACACACATATTTCTATTATATTGGTTGGTATTTTGCCATCCTATATGACCATTATTATGATGAAGTCATCTCCTTTTTGCAGGCTGGCAGCCCACAGTAATATTGGTTTGTTAATGTGAGCATGATACAGACTATTAAATGAAAATCCTATATAACAGATGTGTTCACATTCTGCCTTCTCTCTATTAGTTTCTGTAGCTCCCAACTCTAGATAACAAATCAGCATGACTCTACTGATCCCTGAGGAGATTTCTCCTCTCAGTAATAGGGATGCCTTTCAAACTCTGTGGCCCAGTGGCACAAGTGGGAGATTACCTGGTTGAGGGAGTGGTGAAACTAATTGACCCATGTGGGGATTGAACCTGGTCTCCGAAATGCAAAATCTCAAACATCAGATCTCTGTTTAGTGCAATGACTAATTGTGACTTTGGCAATCTGATGGGGAAGCATGTTCACTTACTCTCTGGGGAAGAGTGATGGACTGTAAGCAGAATGAAGCTTATGTTCTGAGATGTAGTCAAGTGTGGATTTGAGATCCTTAACATACTTCATAGTTTCAAGGGTTGACTCTAGTTGGGGCAATGGGAGAATTATTTTAAGTGATAGTAGTGTAGAGCGGAGGAAACATAAATAAACAATTTACTTATAAAAAAGATATAAAATCTTCAAGTCATGGTAACAGTATTGGGGGAGTAGGTAAAAATATTCCTTATGAAATGGTCTTCTCTCTACTTATGGCTCTTGAACCACTTTTTTTAGCTTTCAAGTATTAACATGGATAGCTAAATGATACATTTATTATGTGATTACTATTTGTTAGATATTGTGCTAAGCTAAATGTATGTTATTTGTATAATTTACTCATTAAATTATGCTGTATTAGATTGAAAACTAGTTTATACAGACAAATTGCAAACATATAAATTGGATCTATTTTTAAATAGTTTACTTTTGTTGCAGATGGATCTATGACATATTGATATTTAAGGAATCTAACATCTTTTGGGGATTTTGCCAATTTATGGAAAAACTAAGTAAATTTTAACATTATAGTAAAACAGAGACAGTTATTATCTTTTTTGGACTTAGGATTCTTTACCATGTTAAGCAGACACAGGCAGTATGTATTTTCAGAGGGAAAAAATAAAAACTTACTGACTATACCTTTTTCCAGTTGAAATTTTGTCTGATCAGGTTCATTTTCTGGGCTATTAATATCAGGAGCTTTTGCTTCTTCTAATGCTTTGGATTTTTATCACCTTTCTACACTTTTGAAAACCAAAGGTTTTCCTACATTAGGAAAAGCTTCTCTATCTTTTCATATAATTTATTTCTTGATGTGATGTGACGGTTTCCAATCCTAGGCTAGCTTCTTTCACATGGTGGAGAAGTTGGAAGATTCTGAAGCATGTGAGAGGCAAGAAGAGTCAGAGGTGGTATCTTAAAAAGACCTTGCTATTGTGTTTCAGGAAGAAAATGCTTGGCAGGCTCTGTTTGCTTTCCAACACCAGTCACCAGAGAATGTTCTGTATCCTGTGTCATTGGAAAGTACTTTCCTAACAAAAAGTTCTAGTTTTTCTGAGTTAAAAAAATCTAGTCAAATATTGAAAGAGGATGAGCCTCACTTAAATTCTTGGATCCAAGAGTTTATAGCAACATGAATTGGGTAATAAAATTTTTGTTTTGTAATGAGATTCTTTTTCTCACTTCCTTTTGTAATTATATATATATATATATATATGTATACATATACATATATATATATACTGATAGATTCTCATAATAATTTATATTATCTGGGTCATTTGTTAAAGAATGTGGACAAATACGCGTTACCTAAATCAATTAGAATCTCTGCTTCAACAAATTGGATTTAGAATCTGTGGACACTTCCTCAACTGAACCAAAAGACATTCTTTTTCATGTACAAAGTATCTTATGCCTTTGGTTATTCAGGTTTCTCCACTATTACTAGTCCATGGAGAAGTTATTTTACTTTAAGTTAGCTCTGTAAGGGCAAAACCACTCTATCCAATCAATTTTTACCAAGAGTTTGCAAGACCTTTTTTATTCTCTTAATTTTTTTAGGTTCAATCCTCTAATTTATTATTAGTAGTATTAATAGTATTTTAGAAAACAAATGCAACTAGGATAAAGAATAAAACTTTTAGTTAAGAAAATGTTTGCATAAAAGATCTCTGATAAGATTCTGTTATATAAGGATATGTAAGGAACCAACATGAATGTTTGACTATAAATTATTTCCCCATATGGTCAAAGAATATAAGCAAACAATTTTCAAAAGAAGAGTGGTAAAATAGCAGTAACTATATAAAAGTAACTACAAATCACTAATAATGACAATCAAAATAACAAAGGTGATAAAGAGTAGAAATGGTCAATAATGGAGAGGCTGAAGAAAGACAGGCTTGCAAACACACTGTTGTTGGAGCTGTGAATTATTGGTCCAACTCTTCTTAAAAGCAATTTGGAATTAAGTTTAAAAGATAATTAAAATGTGCACACCCTTTTGAGCCAGAAGGCCCTCTTCTGGCATATACCATGAAGAGATTAAAGATAAGAAAAAATATCCTATGTACATCAAAATAATTAAAGGTGTTTCTTTTGTGATAGAAAAGAACTAGAAACCAAGTAGATGCTCATTAAGTTGGAAAATGGCTAACTGAACTGCAGTAATTTAATATAATGGAATATTCTATAATGGAATAATGAAGAAGTTGAAGAATTTACCAAAACATAAGAAAACTTACATGGACTAATAGAGAGTAAAGTAAGCATAACCAGGAAAATAATATACTGTTTTCCAGAAAATGTATTTTATAGCAGATAGGGCTCTTTAACAAAAGTTGAGGGGCTAGTGTGTTACCCTAGATTGTTAAAATTTATAGGGATATTTGTATTCTTTCAACAAGTTTGAAGTTTGGTATCTAGTAAATGGAGTTTAACACCTAGTTAAATAAAATGATGAGTTAAAATAGAAACTTGCTGAATTTCCTTCCCAAGGGTCAAATTCTCATTGAACTCTACGTTCCCAATCCCAGCAGTAATCTCTCTTTAGGAGAGGTATCTTTTTTTTTTAATCTGACCACTATCCTGAGATCTTTGCCCTAGAGTTTATCCTATATTCTCTTCCCAATGAGGCCTTGATCCCAAGTCTTCTTGTTTCCCACTAACTGAATTTGTCTAGTTGCTTGCCCTAAGGGCATTCATGGTGCTTTCTGACTAACTAGTCTCAATTGCTGATTATACCTTTTAGATGATCAACTCTGAACTGAGTCTTTTTTTTCCCTCCTACTTCAAGGCTTCCATTAAAAACAACAACTAGTTAGGATATTATTGTCTTCACAGAGTCTATCTTGCATATTTATCCATCTGCAAGTAAAACATGGTATTTCATTGATTTGAGTGATGGAAGACTTTATTAGTTACTTTGTTCCTCAACAATCATCAGGTTTTATCTTGTCTAAAAATGAGATTTTGTTTTGTTTGTCTTTTTGCTGTTCACTTGCTTGTAGTACTTGCTAACCTGAACTCGACTGGTCAAGCCTTTATGTTAAAACAGCAACCAGTGGATGGAATGTTGATAAATATGAAAAAAAGTTCAAATTAGACCTGTCACTTCCTAGTCACTTAACCTATGTTTGCCTCAATTTCTTCATTTATAAAATAAAATTAATAAAAGTACCTACCTCCAAGGGCTGTTTGAGTGTCAAATAAAATAATAATTTGTAAAAGTGCCTAGCACATTTGTCACACACATTGTCAATACTATAAATATTAACGATGGTAATGATGATGAAGATGATGATGATAAGACTGATATTACAGAAACACTTCTGGATCAAGAAAGATGAAAAAATAGTATAATCCTTTCTTTGCTGTTGTTCCCATCCCTCCTGGATGGGAGGAAGAACAGCTTCTTTTTATATCATCCCAACCTGACCTCATGCTTCTCCAAGATTGGCAAGGGTTGTTTTATCTAATTCTCCTTTCAGATGTCTCAATCCTAAATTCAAGGCATCAAAGCCTGTTACTTCTGGGTAATAGGTACTGTTGTTTTGTATCCCCCTGCCTTGGAGGTGAAGGGTTAGACTAGGAATTTGTTGTTCTTATTTTGAGGAAGGGGTAGAGTTTTAGAGTTCAGTGCAATGGATAGCACCTTTGCAAGGATGATAATGGAGTGAAAGACTTCATCTATCTTTGGTTTTTGAGATTTGTGCTCAGGGTACAGCTATTATAATGATCTGTTATTGTAGTTTTATAATTTTAGAAATCTTACATTTGGCTAAATTTTTGACATTTTAGGGAGAGAAATGCCGGTGCTGGAATAACAGTATGGGAATCCCTTATCTTAAAGTAGGAATTCCTAACTGGGCTTTATGAATTTATCTTTTAAAATATTTTATAACTATTTCCATAAAATTTGTTTCCATAGTATTTCTATTATAATGTTATGCATTTAATAACATTATTTGGAGAAAATGTCTTGTGCCCTCACTTGATTGCCAAAAAGATCCATAATATAAAAAGATTAAGAACCCTGTATTAAACCCATGTTACATCAACTATTGTTTTTTAAAAGTTTATTGATGCAACATTTTTCAACTTTTCAATAAAAATAAAAATTTCATTTGTCAGAAATTTAATTGTCAAACTAGGGGTTGGACCAGCTGATGTCTTGGATCCATTCCAGCCCTGAGAATCTATGATTCTATGAAAATCCTTTGGGAAATGAGGGGTGAAGTTTTCCCCAGAAATTTTCCAGACCTTCACATCTCTTCCTGTGTGTGACCTTCGCCTCATTAGTCAGCACCCGGTTCTGGCCAACTGAGCTAACTTGCCATGGAATAAATAGAATGTAGAAGCAGAGAGGGACATTTGAGGGCAAAGGTGCAAGGATGCTTGCCTTTTGCTGACCCAATCTAAAAACACATAATGAACCTATACTTAATAGAAAAAAAAACCCACAAAGAACAAAACACACAGACAATCCAAAAGTAAGCATAAAAAGTCAGCCATAGGAATCTGGAAAGCAAAACAAGCAAAATGAAGAGAGGAAGAAACAGGGAGAGAGAGGAGGAGGAGGAGAGAAGTGGGGAATATATCAATTACTTTTGTGCTGATCAAAATGAAAATCATTGCTATTGGGAAGCATGCATTTCTAATTCTTCAGCCTCAAACTTAATAAAAAATCAATGAGAAGGTAGGGTGGGCACCAATTAGGTGATACAAGGATAGATAGCTGGACCTATATCAGGAAGACTCAAGTTCCAATCAGGCCACTGACATTAGCTGGGTGAGCCGGGCAGGTCCCCCTAACTTGCAGTTTCCTCATCTAAAAAATGGAAATAGTAGCACCTACCTTTGAGAATGGCTGTGAGGATACATGCCATAATATGTGTATTGAACTCTGCCCACCTTAAAGCCTTGTATAAATGTTAGCCATTTTAAATTCAATTCAACTTAATAAGTATTTGCTTAGCCCCTACTCTGTGGTATGAGGCGATTGGTAACCCACTGGATAAAATACTGGATGTGGAACTAGGAAGACTTGTTAAAATCTGGTCTTAGACACTTATAGCTATGTGACCCTGGGCAAATCACCTAACCTTTGCCTGCCTCAGTTTCCTCAATAGTAAAACGGGGAATAATAATAGCACCCACCTCCTAGGGCAAATGTAAAGATCCATTGAGATCATATTTGTAAAAACCCTTAGCAGAATGTCTTACTCCTTTCCTTGATGAGTTCTAGAGACACACTTTCATAACAATGGTACAGTTTTTGTCCTCGACAAGCTCATGATTTAATAGAAGAGATACAAATATACACAAAGTAGAATGTGATACATTTTCTTGCTGCTGCTGCTTCTTTTCACTTCCTACTGTGGGGAAACAACATGTAGATTACATGTTGTTTCCCCACAGTAGGAAGTGAAAAGAAGAAAAAGGAGAAGGAAAAGAAGGTGAATAATAGAGATGAAAAAGGTAAAGAAGGAGAAGGAGAAGGTGAGAAGAAGAAAAGAAGAAAAAGAAGAAAGAAGAAGAAGAAGAAGAAGAAGAAGAAGAAGAAGAAGAAGAAGAAGAAGAAGAAGAAGAAGAAGAAGAAGAAGAAGAAGAAGAAGAAGAAGAAGAAGAAAGAAGAAGAAGAAGAAGAAGAAGAAGAAGAAGAAGAAGAAGAAGAAGAAGGTAAAGAAGGTAGAGAAGGAGAAAAAAGAGAAGAAGGAGAAGGAAAAGGAGAAGGAGGAGAAAGAATTCTTTGAAGATGGAGGTTAAGAGGGTAAATTCTTAATTTGCATGCTTACTAAATTTTCAAAGAAAGAGGAGGAACACAGGACTATAAGAAACTAGGGAAGGTAGAAATGATTTTGTGAGGAGTGTGGAGTAGCTGAGGAAGGCTTTATAGAAGAATTATGCCTGGATCTGGGAAAGAAGGATGAGTTGAGTTCAAAATTTGGCAGATGACTTGGCAGAACATAGAAATGAGAACGAATAGGGAAACATGTGATCATCCAATTTGATTATATAGAATCCATGAAGGGAGAATAGAATAAAATGAGGCTAGAAAAGATAAGCTGAAGCCACATTACAGAAGTCCTTAAATGACACGTTAGGCACTACTGTAGATAATGGGGAGTCATTGAAGGTTTTTGAGCAGTAACATGGAAATTTTTGAGGACTGACTTACTTATATCTGTATATTAGGACTACTAATTTAGCACTTGGCTAAAGATGGATTGGTAAGAGGTGGGAGAAAAAAAGTTATCATACTTAAAGGGAGAGGTAAAAAGGAGTGAAGTAGAATGGTGGCAGTGAGATTTGGAAGGAAAGAATGGTTGCAAAGGTATTATGAAAGTAGATCCAACAGGACTTGGCAACAGAAGGGTAATAAATTGTTTTGAACTATGATATGGTGAGATAAGGTTGGCTGTGGAGTCAGGTAGACCTGAATTCAAATGTGACTTCAGACACTTATTATCTGTAGGATCCTGGGCGAGTTGCTTAATCCTGTTTGCCTTGGTTCTTCATCTGTAAAATAACCTGGAGAGGGAAAAGGCAAACAAAGCACTGTGAAGAAAACCCCACATGGGGTCACATGAAGAGTCATGACTGAAATGATTGAACAACAGTAGAAAAAACAAAACAAAAACAGAGTGATGAAACCATGTATATGCTATGAAATCCATCTCTCAAATGATAGAGAACTAACTAAAAGTTCAATCCAGTTTCATCTTATCAGATTCAAATCTTGTGAGTCAGTCTAGTACCAACAGAACACATGCATAATTGTTCTTATCCCCAAATGAAACCATTTTATTAGTGCCAAATAATTTGTGCATCAGGGTACATACTTGTGTGGCTCTAATCTTACTTGGTCACATTTGAATGTAAGATTCATAGACTGTAAATGAATATAAACACATTTATTTAATATAAATATAAAATATACAAAGTAAATAAAGGTTCCATCTAATTCCTACTTCTCGAGTTTTCTGAAGTCGAAAAGCAGACTCCTACAATGACTCGTGCTTCAAGTATGAGATATATTCAGAAAGTAGTTCCCAACTGAGACATGATAACATCTACTTAAAGCTTATAATCAAAATGATTAATTATTATTTGGGGCCTGCTGATGAGCTCAAGGATGCCTTGTGGTGGCAGCAAGAAGGTGAGAGCAAAGGTAGGGCTGATACCTGGGAAGAGGTCATCATCATGAGTTGATCAATGAAGAGCAATATAAGTATGTTTCTTCTAACTAGTGGATTGGGGTTTTTAATCTTTCCCTATTTGAAAGAAAAGAGATATCTTACCATTTGTAAGTGTATTCTTCTTTCTTTTACATTTTATTACATTGGTAATTACATTCTTCTTTAAAAAAGAAAACAAGAAAAAGAAAAAACAGCCACAATGTAGTATTTATAAAACTAGAAAAACTGTCCACTCGAGATGAAAACCTACCATCATACTTCAAATAAGGTTTTCAAAAAAATTTTAAATTATACACTTTTCTAAATTTAAATTTATATATTTTTCAATATAATGCTTTATCAACCTTTCAGGAACCCAAAGCCTTAAAAAATCATGGCAACATTTTTATTGATTCATGACTTGCAACACTATAAAAGCTAGATATTCTTATTCTTTACCATGAGTTTCATCTGTCTGTTGCCTGCAGCATGAACCCAGAGACTTTTCAGGCACACTATAAAGTTGTGCAGAATATAAAATACTCTGGCAAGCCTTCTGTTTGCCAAGAATCAGCTCCTTCTGGTAAAACACCCATAGGTTTTGTATCTTTCACCTTGAGGCTAGCTCATAGCAGCAGGTGAAGCAGGGAAGAGTATAAAAGATGCTTCTTAAGCAGGGTCAGGCAGTAAATCTCATTAGTCTGACACTTCCTTACAGGAAAAAAAGAAAAGGTCACCTCATGGTGCATGAAGGAGGCAGGACCTAGGCTGGGTGCCCAGGGGTGTCCAGATGCTTGAGCTACATAGCATTCTTTTTATCTTCCCCTTAAGTAAATTCTGGATTGGTGGGAAGGCTGTCAGGAAGAAATATGGGGACACAGATTTAGAACTAGAAAGGACTATCAACTCTATTTTACAGTTGAATAAACTGAGGAATAAAGAGTTACAAGAGCTTGCCCAAGCTCACACAGTGAGCATGGGACATGGATTTGAACTCAAGTAGAAGACCTGGTTTAAAGCCATATCTTTGACTTATACTAACTGTATGAAGTTGGACATGTTTCTTAACTTCTAGGTGTCCCAAAAAACTCTGAGACTATAAGATGCGTAATTGTTGAAGTTTTTTATTAATTTGTAGAGAGAATTTCCCATGGGGAGTTTCCTATACCAATAAAATTGGGACCAAAAAAAAAAAAGCCAAACCCTTAAACCTATAGGTGATGGTTAAGAAGCAGTTGTTACTAGGAAAATATGAAGTCTCTCTAAATGTTTTTGGGTCATTGAAGTGGGGGTTAAACTGGGTAGGCATGCCTTAGTGAAATTGTGTTGTTCCTCATGCATGTAGTCTGGGTAGTTGCTACCAGCTGGTGTGGTAACCTAGAAATTGGGCTTTCTTCAGGTGTAAAGAGAATGAAAATTCAATTCATTTCAAAAAAACATATTATAATACCTACCGTGTGGCAGGCATTGTGCCAAATCCTGAGATTACAAAAAGAAACGAGACATAAATCAAAATGCCTTTATGGCTGATGATAGTTTTATCACGGGAGGGTCTCAAGCCATTTTGGCTCATGGGAGTCTAGAAATGTCTGTATTTCTCTGCCTGTATTTGTTATCAACATCAGAGAAGCAAGAACACTTACCAGTCTAGTCTTTCCTGATATCAATCTTTAATTGAGTATTTATCCTATCACCTAAGTTAAAACCTCATCTGCTTAGTCCTATATGTTCTCAAGGGATATGAAGTTCCCAAAGGAATAGTCACAGATCCCATGATATGTCTAATTTAGAGAATAGCCTAAGGTTAGAACAGAGAGATGGTGACTTCTCTAAGAGTCACATACTTTTGACAGTGTGAGGTGTATGTTGTGAACCCAGTTTTTGTGAACTGGTTTGGTGATATTTACTGCATTCACTATCACCAAACTGTCTCTCATAATAGACTTATATTTTAATGTCACAACATTATCCCCAAATGAAGTCATCTATGACCTCAGCAATAACCTTGGTCTAAAGAAATGTAAGATATTAGATGAACAGCTAGAAAGGCTACAAGAAGTGCCCTCATTCAACTCATTTCACACATGAGGAAATTGAGGTTCAGAGTTTTAACCTTTCTTATGCATTCAGTTGCCAAGTCTTATCAGTTCCATGTCCTTACACCCTTCTTTCCAAGCCACTTCTCTCTCCTCTTTTCTAGACTCTCTCAATGACTTATTTATTCTCCCTATTCTTTCTCCATAGTTTTTCCCCATTCCAATCCATTCTCCATATCAATATGACTCAAAGGGCAAGTCTGATCATTTCACTGCTTGTGGTTCTCCATCGTTTTTAGGTTAAAATTCAAGTTCCTTTGTCTGCTATTTAAAACCCTTACAATCCCACTCTAGTCAATCTTTGTAGACTGATTCACATATTCCTCCCCTTCCTGTGATTTGCACTGCAGCCAAGCTGGCCTGTCTGCAACTCTTCCAACAAGGAAATTCTGTTTAATTTCCATGCCTTTTGCAAGGACTCCCCTCCATGTTTGGAATGCTTTCTCTCCTCATTCCTGCTGTCTGTCTCTTGGAACCCCCAGTTCCCTCCAAGGCTATGTTTCATGCCCGCCTGCTATAAACAACTAATAAATACTTGTTGATTGATTAATTGGAATAATTTGCCCAAGATCATGCAGATAGTAAGTGAAGAAATCAGGACTCAAACCCAGAGCTCCCATTCCATACCCAGTTTAGATTAGGTTAATGATAGGAACAAGAGGGGCAGAGGGGATAAAGTGCCAGGCTAGAATCAGAAGACCTGAGTTCAATTTCTACTTCAGACAGCAGCTTTGTGTCCCTGGGCAGGTCACTTAACTCTGTCTAGCCTCTGTTTTCCTCATATGTAAAATGAGCTAGAAAAGGAAAAGACAAAACCAGCCTTGAATTTCTTTTCCAAGAAAGTCTCAAAAGGGGTCAAAGAGGCAACAAGACTGGGGTGGAGGGGAAAGATTAAACAATAACAAGGAAAGAGATGAATGAGAATCTGAAGTAGTACAATTATGAGGGTGAAAATAATTCCAACCTGAAACATCATGCTCTATTAATTCAGCTTTGAAAATGTAAATAGGTTCAAGAAAGATTAGGTTATTCAGGGACATTACATCTATAGAGTTATTTAAATTAGTAACCTGTGAGGACATCATGGAGGAAAACTTCCTTAGTGTCCCACAAATGACCCTTTGGTTGTTTCTACCTGAAACATAATGCTGAACAGTATGGACCATACTTCTGAGGCCAGAATTGCATTTCTCATCTTTCTTTCTTCTTTCATTTAAACGTTCCTGCCTCCTTGGTGATAAGATAGTGACGAGCTGTTCTTTTTTCTCCCTTCCTTATTCATTTGGCAGAGAGAAAAAGAAACTCTTATTTAATGGGCCAGACCTTTAAGAGCCAAGAGAAAATGTTAAGTATTGAGGGGGTGGACTTGAGCTCTAAGGTCCCTTTCAGTGCAAAAATTCTATGATTCTGATTCTGTGATAAGTATTTATTCCTTCCTTAAGTGGTATTTATTTAAATGCAGATATTCTGATTTCCTCTGTCAAGCTTTCAAACTACACTTTTCAATATAAATGTTAATATGAGGGTAAACTCCAAAATCAAAATTTTTCCATAAGGAAGAGCTGACTTTTCTGATTCTAAAGTCTTTCCTTTCTCATCAACCCTTCCCCATGAACTTCCCTTTTTGACTCATTTCTCCCTTTCCTAAATAGTTTTCTTTTTCAAAAAAAGGATTAAGAATAATACATTTTAAAACTCTAAAATTAAAATGTTTAATGTTGGCACTCATGAAAGAAAGATGCGAAGCCAAACCCAGGAATTGATCAGCTAGGAGTTCATGCCTTTGTTTCCAGCCTTTGCTAGCCCAGCCAAAGTCATCATTCTCAATTGCTTTGTGAGAAAGTTATTCTTATAATAATTCTATGGTTGCCATACATAGTAATGCTACCAGTGCCAGGGAGCCAGACATTTTTTTTCTTTCTAAAATAAGATTTCTTGACTCAACATGCATACATGTTGGCCATAATTTAGAATCTTCATTGTTTAAATGGATTTCTGCTATAATTTACATGGGTATCCTCAACTATACTGAAGATCAAAACCTGTCATTTGGAGTGGCCCTTGTGCATGTCTTACTGCTTTTCTTTCATAGAAGATCTATGTCAGAGTGGCACAAGGCCAATCCATTGGTTATCTCTCAGTCTGACTACATGACAAATGCATTTTCTTTTTTAAATTATGCATATCTCTGATAATAGCTTATATGCTTCTTCATTTATATTAATTCCTTTTTTATGATCTACTTTGGTCTATCTACATTAACTAGGAGTCTCTCAATGGCTCCTATAATCATCAAGTTTAAATCCTCAGAATCTATAGTATTCTATGCTTTGCAGCCGGATAGTCTTAAAGAGCACTGAGATTAAAAGGATAGAATTTGGTTTCAGCAAGATGATTAGGATGATTGTCTATAAAGCACCACAGGACTTCTGGTGTCAATTGGATAAAAGAGGAAATAGCATATATACTCAGTTGGCTGCAGAAATCTATCTTACCCTATAACGGAGTAAAAAGGGATGGGGATAATAGAAGAAGAGGGGAAAACTGATAAAAGGGAGGCTAGATCAGGAAAGGTGGTGATCAGAAGTAAAACACTTGTGAGAAGGAAAAAGGTTCAAGTAAAATGGGGAGAGGATAAACAAGAGAAAATAGCAAGGAGGTAAATATATACTTATTAGAACTCTAAATGTAAATAAGATGAACTCACCTATAAATGGAAGTAGATAGAAGAATGGTTTAAAAACCTACAATATATTGTTTACAAGAAACATATTTGAAGTAGAGAGATACACACAGAGTAAAAGCAAGGGGTTGGAGCAGAATTATTCTTCAACTGAAACTAAAAAAAGTAGCAGTAGCGATCATGACCTCAAACAAAGCAAAAGCAAAAATAGATCTAGTTAAAAAAGATAAAGAAGGAAATGATGCCTTACTGAAATATACCACAGTCAAGAATAAAATTCTGGAAAAGTTAGAAATGATAGGTCTTTGGAGAAATTTGAATGGGAATAGAAAGAAATATAACTTTCTCTCAGCAGTTTATGGCACCTACTACAAAAATTGACCATATATTAGGATATAAAATCCTCACAAACAAATGCAGAAAAGCAGAAATAGTAAAGTCATTCTTTTAAGATCATAATACAATAAAAATTATATTCAATAATGTATAATGGAAAAAGGAACTAAAATTTAATTGGAAATTAAATAGTATAATCCTAAAAAATAAATGGGTCAAATTACAAATCATAGAAATAATCAATAATTTCATTAAACAAAAGAAAATGAAAAAAAAAAAAAAAAGAAAATGACAACAATGAAACAACATGTCAAAATTTATGGGATACAGCCAAAGTGGTACTTAGGGGGAAGATATATCTCTAATTTGCTTATATCGATAAAATAGAAGGGGAAAAACATGAATGAATTGGGCAACTAAAAAATAGAAAAAGAACAAATTAAAAATCCCCAATTAAACACCAAATTAGAAATCCTGAAAATCAAAGGAGAGATTAATAAAATCGAAAGTAAGAAAACCATTGAACAAATAAATGAAACAGTTGATTTTTTGGGAAAAAAAACAAAAAACTTATAAACCTTTGCCTGAATTGATTTTTTTAAAAAGAAGAAAATCAAATTACTAGCATCAAAAAGGAAAAAAAAAGATGAATTTACCACCAATGAAGAGGTAATAAAGATAACTGTCAGGAGCTATTTTGTTAAATTATATATCAATAAATTTAATAACCTAAATAAAATGGATGATTATCTACAAAAACATAAATTACTAAATTAACAGAAGAAGGAAGAAAATACTTAAATAACTAAGTCTTAGAAAAAGAAATTGGACAAGCCTTCAGTGAAATTCCTAATAAAAATTCCCAGAACCAAGTGGATTATAGACCAATTTCTTTAATGAATATTGATGAAAAATTTTAAATAAAATACTAGCAAAGAGATTACATCAATACAACACATGGATTATGCAATATGCTCAGGTGGAATTTATACCAGGAGTGCAGGGTTGGTTCAAAATTAGGAAAACTATCATCATAATTAACTATATTAACAACAAACCCAACAGAAGCTATATGATTACCTCAATAGATGCAGAAAAATCAATACAGCCCCCATTCCTATTTTTAAAAAATTAGAGAACATGGGAATAAATAGAATCCAAGAAGATATGGAGAGCATTATAAAATGTAAAATAAAAATTTTGATTAATAAAACTAGAAAAAAAATCCAATGCAACCAAAATTATAAGGAAATTTTAAGAAAAGCAGAAAACTGAGAGAAAATTTTTGCAACAAGTATCTCTGATAAAGTCCTCATTTCTTATATATGTAGAGAACTGAGTCAAATTTATGAAAATATAAGTCATTCTCCAGTTGAGAAATGATTAAAGAATATAAACAGGCAGTTTTCAGACAAAGAAATCAAATCTATGTATAGTAATAAGAAAAAATGCTTTAAATCACTATTGATTAGAGAAATGCAAATTAAAACAATTCTGAAGTACCACCTCACACCTGTCAGAGTGACTAATGTGGCAAAATAGGGAAATCTTAGATGCTGGAAGAGATATGGGAAAACTACTGATGGAACTGATCCAATCATCCTAAAGATCAATTTAGAGCTATTACCAATGGGCTACAAAACTATGCATACTCTTTGACCCAGAAATAGCACTAATTGGTCTATACCCCAAAGACATCCAAAAAAAGGGAAAAGGACCTATTTCTACAAAAGTATTAATGGCAGCTCTTTTTTGTGATAGCTAAGAACTTGGAGTTGAAGTTTTGCCCATCTATTGGGAAATGACTAAACAAATTGTGGCATATTTTTAATAAAATGTTATTGTGCTATAAGAAATGGCAGACAAAATTATTTCAGAAAACCTAGAAAGACTCACATGAACTGATCCAAAGTGAAATGAACACAACAAGAAAATATTATACACAGTAGCAGCAATATTGCATGATGAAGAACTGTGAATGTGAATTTTCAGTAATACAATGATCCAAGACAAACCCTAAGGATAAATGATGAAGCATGCTACCTGCCTCCAAGAAAGAACTGATATATATATATATATATATGTATATATATATATATATATATATATATATATATGCATATACATATATACATACATACACACACATATACATACACACATATTTTTTCTTGAGTCAGCTCTGGAACTGGCTATTTATCTAACTGTATATCATATAATATTTCATTCTTTATTTACTTGGTTTTTCCTATATGGATAGTTTGAAGTAATTTTGTATCTAATACAGGTTTTACAGTATTTTGGAATCTGATGCCATCAATACAATAGAAACAACCATCTGAAGAATGTAACAATAATAACAACAATAATAACAACTAGTATTTATGTAGGGATTTAGGCTTGCAAAATGCTTTACAAATAATCTTATATCCTCACAACAACCATGGGAAGTAGATGCTATTATTTCCCCATTTTGGAGATAAGGAAACTGGAGCAAACAGAAGTTAAGTGACTTGACAATAGTTACATATCTAGTAAGTGTCTTAAGCAGAATTTGAATTCAGGGTATATGCCTTGGGACTCAATATTGCGTGTCCTCTATGCCAGTAGTATCTTTAGCAAACATAAACTTTCCTGTCTTACTCTTTACCTTATAATTAGAAGATCACCAAAGAAAATTTGATTATTGTTGCAGCTATCAAGAAATCTTACATGATCTTAACAAATACATGGGAGACCATGTTGGAGGAAATGGTCAGTGTAATCAACATTTCTGAAGTCATCGCAGCCATCATATCTTCTCCATTACTGGAAAAGTAGAGAGACCACAAAAGATGGACAGCTATTTTACATGGACCAATGATACTGGTCATGTGGTCATATGATATTGATGATTTATATTGACCAGATAATGCATCATCTTATTGCCAGTTTATTAATGACAAACATCTCTTGGTATAAGTAGTATATTCCTCAGAAATATAAACGCAGCCTATGATTAGTACTCTTCTCAAAGCCTTTATAGGCTGATGAAATATGCCAGAACTTACATTCTATTGATAGCTTTCAAAAGTCATCCTTATGCTATCATGATGCCCCAAGCAGAACTATTGTGAAGGGACTACAAGGTAAAAAATATATAATTATATTAAAATGTACATGGATACAATAGATAATCACTGAAGGCCAAAATTCTTAATTTCATTTAGGGTTTTGAGTAGAAGATTAAGTTCAAATAGGAGCTTGTTGTGTACTGATTTCATATCTAGACCACTTCAATGTGAACAGCTTTTCTTTTAGTAGAGCTGCTCTAATGATGTCTACTGCCTTGATCTCTGCTGAATTCATTCTGCTTAGCCCATTTCTGTGGACTCCAATTCCATCTGTGCTTTTCCCTACTGCCTTTAGGATCATGATGGAAGGAACAAAGATTCAGGACACTGCAATTCTAGATTCACTAATCGTTTGCCTGAATTACTCATTTCACTCATTTGGGTCTCATTTTCTTCATTTGTAAAATGAGATAGGATTAAATTTCTAAAAGTGTTCTTTGCCTTCATCTACCCAACATGTTATCCTCTGTAGCTGGAAACAAAAAGGTAAAATAAAATAACTCAGAAAAATTAACATATGAGAATCTATGTCCCTCGTGTATTTAAAGTAGGGAGCAGAGGCATATTATCATCTCCTCTTGAGGACCTAACTTTCTATGGGGTTGAGTCCTAGATGCCCTTCACCATCCTCTCTCATTCTAAACTTCTATGATTCTATTTTCTGAATTGGTAATTTCCTAGTTCATATCTACAGCTTCCAATTCCATTTCTTAGTCTGTTACCTCACAGAAGAACTTTGGAATTCCTTCTGACAAGATAGTGATTAATTATTTCTGAAAAGTCTATTTCCTCTCACAAAATTGCCATCAAAAAGGATTTTACCCTCCCTGATCTTCACCCTGTGGTCCCAGCCATATCCAGGGCACAGACATCTCAGGAGCTGGGTCTTTCATGACATGTCCTCTGAAGTTTCACTTCTAACCTATTCAGAGTACTCTCTGTCACCAGCTCCATGTTCAGAAAGGTTAACTGTTGTTTCACCCAGCCTTTCAAAAACACCCAGATTGAGCATCCTTTATCCCAAGGGACTCCACCTGAGTTACTCAAAGACTGGCAAGACACACAGTCTTCCTCAGTTTACTCAATTTAGATTATAAAACTCATAAACAAAATACCTGGGCCTCTCTCCTTCCCTGAGGTAAACTTTAATACATATTAGCAGCATCTAATGTGCATATGACAAGGTCTGCCTTGAGATCTACTATGAGCTTTGGGTAAAGAGGCAAGATGGAGTAGAGAATTCAAGCTTAATATTACAGAATAAACTAATATTATTAATAAATGTTTGTAGGATCTTTTTTTGTAGTGGCAAGGAACTGGAAACTGAGTGGGTGCCCATCAGTTGGGAAATAGCTGAATAAGTTATGACATATAAATGTTATGGAATATTATTATCCTATAAGAAATGTCCAGTAGGATGATTTCATAGAGGCCAGAAGAGAGTTACATGAACTGATAAGTAAAGTGAGTAGAACCAGGAGAACATTGTGCACAGCAACAACAAGATTATATGATGATCAACTCTGATGGACTTGGCTCTTCTCACCAATGAGGTGATTCAGGCCATTTCCAATAGACTTGTGATGGAGAGAGTCAACTGCATGTAGAGAGAGGACTATGGGGATTGAATGTGGATCACAACATAGTATTTTCACCTTTTGGTGATGGTGTTATTTGCTTGCTTATTTTTTTCTTTCTCATTTTTATTCTATTTTTTATCTGATTTTTCTTGTGCAGCATGATAAGTGTGGAAATATGTTTAGAAGAATTAAATTATATTGGATTACCTGCTGTCTAGAGAAGGGGGTGAGAAAAATTTAGAACACAAGATTTTGCAAGGGTGAATGTTGGAAACTATCTTTGTGTATATTTTTTAAAATAAAAATTTATTATAAAAATAAATGTTTTAATAAAAGAAATCTATACTTTTATTGGAAAAATCCAACATTGCTGGTGGGAAATCATTTTTCCTCTGTGTTTCACTTAAAAATACATGTAAAAAGCCTATATCAGCAGGAAGAATCATGAATAGATTGTTGGGCTTAGAGCCAGAAAGACCTGAGTTTGAATTGAACCTCATTGGCTTACTAGCTGTGAGATCCTAGGAAAGTCACTTAACTCTTGTCAGCCTCAATTTCCTCATCTGTAAAATGACAATAATAATTGTATCATCCTCATAGGATTGTTTTGAGGATGAAATGAAATAACTGAAAACACTGTGTAAATGCTAGTTTATCATCATTTTTGTCATCATCATCACCACCATTGTTGTTGTTAGATCTGGCTAGTTGAACCTCAAGGCAGAAGCCCAGACACCATTTTTCTATTTGGTGGCAATAAACTCAAACTGCAAGTTAGATACCTTGGAAATAAACAATCTCAAGAAAACCTCCCAAATCCCAACCTTTAAAGTAACTGCACACATCTCAGAGGGTCAATGATTTTATAATAGGATGACAAGATTTATTCTCATCCTTCTTCCTCAGTCAGAGACTTAATACAGGGTCTTCAGTGGCTGCTGCAAAACCCTTGACATAAGATCAAGTCTGTGGCTAATACATGTTAAACTACAACTGACCTAGTTGGGCCTTTGTACAACAACCTTTTTCATGTTTGTCTCAGAAAATCTCTGAAAGATCCATCATCCTCCCCAGGTCCCAGCCTGACTTTCAACCTCAAAATAAGAGACTTCATTCTCTTTTCCTATTACTGACATTTTCTCATTTATGTTTTTGTATTTTTTCCTTTGTTTCATAACCTTAAATAATATGCTCATTAGATACCACTCATATTACAGTTTCCCTTGGGGAGAGAAAGAGTCCTAGGTACTTTATTTATGGGCATATATAATCTAAATTGAGTAAACTGAGAAAGTCTGTGTGCCTTGCCAGCCCTTGAATAGCTCAGGTGGAGTCTCTTGGATAAAGGATGGCCAATCTGGGTGTCTTTGAAAGACTGGATGAAATGTCAGTTATCCTTTTTGAATATGGAGCCGGTGACAATGAGTACTCTGAAGCATAGGGTAGAAGTGAAACTTCAGAGGAGAGGACATGAAAGCTCCTGAGGTTTGTGTGCCCTGGGTATGGCTGGAACCATACAACTAAGATCAGGGTGTGTAAAATCCTTTTCCTCTCTACATATATCCCTATCCAACTAAGGTGAGCCAAAGACATAATTTGCCTTACCTTAATGTGCTTTTTGTTAGGTTCTCAGAATAGCCCCCCCAGCATATTCTGGGGAATTACCAAAAGAAGTTGTTCATTTAAGGAGCATTAACCTTTCTCTCAAGAGGTAGCATGGAATAGTACATACAGAACTGAACTTGAAGGCAACATAACCCAGGTTGTGAAGTCTACCCTGGGGCACATACTAGTTACATGAGCCAGGTTAAGCCTTTTAACCTCTTAGGGCCCTTAGGTGAATCTAACACTATGAATCTGGAACACTGGAGAAGGGTAACTAACATATCCCCCAGTCTTTCAAACAGACTTAGATTGAGCCTCCTTTATCCCAGCTACATTGCTGGAGAAGAATATTCTAAAGAGGAGTTCCTTCCATTTATGAAATCATATATTCCCATTTACGTAATGTTTTAAGATTGGTTCAGTGCATGAGAATTTGATCCTCATAACAACTTTGAAAAATAGGTGCTATTGTTATAGATGAGGAAATTCAGACAATGGAGGTCAAATTGCTTGTCCAGGCTCACATAGATAGGGTATGTAAACTCTGAATCTGAATTCAGATTCAGTTCAGAAAATCTGAACTCATGCCTTCGTGACTGTAGGTACTGTCCACTATCTATTCTGCTATCTATCACAATTTTGGTCAAGATTTTGGTGATGAGGTTTGGAGTGGTCTCCATAATGTAGATTCTAGACTAGAGTAGGGGTTCTTAATTGAGGATCCATCAATAAATTTCATGGGGTCAGTGAACTTGAATGAGGAAAAAATTATATTTTAAAATTTTCACTAACTTTTAACTGAAATTGAGCATTTCCTTCAGTAATGTATTTTTAAAAATTAGCCTAGGAAAGGTTCCATAGGCTTCTCAAGACCACCAGAGAATTCCATGATGTAATAAAGGTTAAGAATCCTTGTCCTAGAAGGCTCATCTCAGATTTTGTGTAATGTTTCATGACTTTCTCTGTGAAGCCCCATGTATTATGTAGGCAATCTCCTAATGGTTTCATAAGACCACAAGATCATAATATAGAGCTGGAAGAGACCTTGGTGATCATCTAATCCAAAACCACCCAATTTATAAGTGAGGCAACTGAGACCTAGGAAAGTTATAATTTGGTTGATATTCCACAAGTAGTAAACATTAGAGACAGAATTTGAATCCTGTTCCTCAACAGTGTATGGAATTCCTTATCTTTGAAGTCCTCTCATATCAATCTCTCCGATCCCAAAAACATTATCTTCTTGCACTCTGTTTTAATGGAGAATGAAGTAGAATGATCAAATAAGAGTATCTCAAAGCCTAGAACCATTTCCTATTTGGAGTTAGGTTATGTAGTTGTATCCATATCCATCCTGGAGACATTCCAGGGCTACAGATCTGGTAAATGAAAATGACAAACTGATGGACTTGTAGTTGCAAATGTGGAGTGAACATGGATGGACACTAGACTTGGAGTCAGAAAGACCTGGATTCACATCCTGCCTCATACATTAACTATACGACTCTGAACATGTCACTTAACTCCTCCTGGGCATCCAAAAACCTAGATAACTGTGTCTCTGTTTCTCTGTGTCTATCTCTGTGAATATCTCTACATGTGACTGTCTGTCTCTGTCTCTCTGTATGTCTCTCCATCTTTCTCTGTGTCTCTCTATCTCTATCTCTGTTTCTCTCTCCCTTTCTGTGAATGTTTTTTTGCCTCTGTTTCTATTTCTCTCTCTGTGTCTACCTCTTCAATTTTGCATTTATATCTGTAACATAAGGAGGTTGGACTCAGTAATGTGTAAGTTCCCTTCTAGCTTTAAATTTATGACCCTATATTTGTAGTGGAAAATGGGGAATAAAGGACTGCATACTCTATTGTACAATAAAAAGTTGGAGGATTGTGATGGCATCTGCAGAAAGAAGGAAGACATAGCAAGACTTAGTGTGGGAAGACTATGAATTCATTTTGGATGTGTAGTTTTATGTCCTTGTAAAAAATTCATCTAGAACTATTTTATGTGAATGTAGAACTGGACTTCAGGATGAGAGATTAAGGTTAGCTCTATAGATTTGGGAGTTATCTTCACAGAGGTGATAATTGAAGTTAGGGTATTTTGAGTTAGAGAAAAATTACTGGTTCATAGGAATTTGAAAAATGACTTGGCAGCATTATTCCTTCTAATAGAATTAAGCAGGAAATGGATAACCATGTAACACAAGGAACAAACTAAGAAAGACCGAGCAAATGTGTAAAGAGCGTTGGATTGTAGTCAAAACTTAAATTTGATGTGAGTTCATAACAGAGACCAGGAACTGTCAGTGGTCCTGAACCTGCCAAAGCAGCATGACTACTATACATTTGCTGAGTTTTCTTTGCCCCAGTAGGGCCATAACTCTGTGCTTATCCAGATGAGGCTGGAGAATTCAAAAACTGGTCAAGATACTACCAGGGTGATGAGAATACATCTCAGGCTAGCCTTCAGATAGGCTGAGGATCCACCCACCTCTACCAATAGAGGGATCAGCCTGGAGAGGGGAAAGAACCTGCCACAAATGATATAAATAATTGTTATTGTGCCGCATGGTAATTAGGAATAAATAGCAAGCAGTTCATGTAAATGACTGTAATTAGCATTACTTTTACACAGCCAAACCAAGCATTTTTGGGATTAGTTTGTGGGAGGGGAGAGGGAACTGTGTTCAACAGGAAGTAACCCTGACTCCTCTGCAAAGCCTGCATGTGTAAACTAGGCAGATGAGCTTCCCTCTTTCTCTGATGTGGGAATCTGCAGCCTGAGAATTTCAGGAGCTGAATCCATATTTTTCCCTTTTTCTTCTCTTTTAAAGAGCAGGACCACCCATCAGCCTATTCCTTTGACAGAGTGAGAGCCATTAACCACTGTTCGATCAGCCGCTCCCCTTTTATCTTCCTGCCTTGCCCCTCTGAGAGCTTCCTTGACTTGGCATTCAGCATTCAATAAAGCAGGGCACAATTCCCATAGGAGCAATGTGGAGGACAGATGGAGATGGGTGGTGAGAGATATCTTCTGCCATGAGCTAAGTGCTGATGGCACTTAAGCCAAGTGTACCCTCCCCTATCTCTGGCTCTAGTATTATAAGATCTCAACTCTAGAGCTGAATGGACCTTTGAGGTCATTTGATTGAACCCCTTAATTTTACAGACGAGGAACTAGAAGTTCAAAATTTTGAAATGATTTGCCCAAGTTCATATAGATATTAAATGGCAGCTCTAGTATGCAAACTCTGCTCCTTTAACTCCAAATTCGGTATTCTTTCCCCTGCAATATTCAGCATATGCTCTGTAAGCATTCTTTGGCCATGGACCTCCATAGGGTAGTATGGTAATATTTGCAAAACTGCATAGGAATTATATAATTCCTTTTGTGCCCCATCCCAGGACATAGGAGAGCAGTAACTAGAAACCAACAAGTCGAAGGCTGTTCCACACAGATTTGCTTTTATATGGCTATGGATTGTGTTTGCAGGTATATGTGTTATAGATGAAGGATAAATTCTGGTCCAAGTGACCAGGGAATAAAATGAGGGAAGTTTGGAGAGAGGAGGAAAGGGATGGGAATTTGGTTAGTGGTAGAAGGAGTAGGTGAGTGAAAAAACACTGATAGTAAAAAAAAAAAAAAAAAAAAAAAAGGCAACCCAGAAGGAACCAGAGCAGAACCAGAGCACAATGCTGAGTATAACTGAGAAGTGGTATCCCTTATGCCCTTTTCCATCTGGTGACAATACCATAGCCAGACAATGTCCCTCTTCATCAACGCCCAAACGAGAAGGTTGCCCAGGGTCCTGTAAGCCAGATGAGTACAGGAGCAATCATGCCAAAGTCACCACACTTCTGGTCAGTGAGGTGTGGAGTGGATCTGTCTCTACAGTTTGATGGAGAGAAGGAGACTTCATGGGTCATTTGGGTGGTCACAATGATAGATGGGCTGCTATCTGCATGAGAGAGAAGGGCAATTAGAAAGGACTGTTCAGTGAGAAAAAGAAATAAGCTTACTCACAAATACATATACATACACTAAGGGGCTGGCCCCAAGGCTGAGAAGTCCCTAGGAGATGTTAAAGATTCATAAAATTTAGAGCTTAGACATCATCTGATCCAAAATCCTCATCTGACAAATGAGGAAACTGAAGCCCAGAAATGTTAAGTGGTTTGCCTGAGTTTAGCTATACAGCAAATGGAAAGACCCAGAGCAGAATTCAGGGTAAAATGGAGTTTTCCCAAAACTGGCTCTCATTTGTTTGAGACTTACCTCAGAATTCAATTAGGATCTACAGTCATACTTCTATAATTGCTACCAAGATGTTCTTTGTCAATGAAGAACAATATGCATCTGTCTAAAATGGACAAAATAGGTATGTTCTGGATGGAGGGAGATCAACTCCTATCTGGTTCTTATCCCTGCTGTGTTACTTCCAAGCAACATGGATCCCCCGAAGTAAAGCATACCTTTGTGTTTTTCTCTATGCACTCACTGTAAGGCTCTAGTTCTAACTCTTGGTGGAATATTTTTCTGCTCTAGATCTACGCAGAATGACGGCTGGCTTCATGGGCATGGCAGTGGCGATCATCCTCTTTGGCTGGATCATCGGGGTGCTGGGCTGCTGCTGGGACCGAGGCCTTATGCAGTATGTGGCAGGGCTTCTCTTCCTCATGGGAGGTAAGGCTTATTGCTTGGAAAAATTAAGTCTGTGTTTTTTTCTCTTAATGATTGCTAATATCTATGTAAAATAGTTCAACTCTTGCAAAGCACTTTGCATGTTTGATCTTTATAGCTTTAGGGAATAAAGGCTGTTGTAAACTCCATTTTACAGATGAGAAAACTAAATCTGAGGAGTTTAAATGATTTGCCCCCTGTCACAAAGGTAGCAAGTGTCTAAGAACTGGAAGTTATGTCTTTCTGACTCCAAATTCAGCACTCTGTTCATACCATCTAGCTGCCTATAGAATATCTTCATTTGAGAAAAGTCTTAGCTTGATTCTTGGAAATATAACTGGATTTCATGCTGGATACCATACATGAATCAAACCTTTCTCTACTTATAATTTATATTTTAAGTTACGGTCGGCCTTCTATAAGCAAGACATAGAAAAAGCCTGTTGATTCCCCTTTTTCCTTTGTATTTGCTCTGTCATAGCTGGTTAAGGATTGGATTAGGGACAATTGTTCAGCCCTAGCTGATATTCATAGGAGATGTGTGAAATTGGGAGCTTAATTATACTGGTGCAAGAAATCCAGCTGAACAGGTCTACTTGGGGACCAGCGCAGAATCTTTTTCCTGAATATGAATGGCTAAATTTCTGTAAAACTCCTTTTCATCTCAGAACTATTATACTGGCTTGCAGTCAGTACTCTTGGCCTGCAGTCACTTTTAGTTCTGTTCCTTCAGTTCCAGAGAGGCCTGGTGAGACTTCTCCCAAAAGGGTGAGGGTAGAGTGACTTTACATGGAATACAAGTCCAAAGTCATGTCACAGAGCGGAGGCGTTCAAGGGAAAAGGTGGGGAGCACCTTCTCCTACTCAAACAACCCTGCAACCATTTTCATCCACCATAGCTATCTCTTTATCCCCATCTTCTCAGTTCCTCTAATAGCTTCATTCCAGTTCCAACTACAAAAACTATCCCTCTAATCTTGCTCTAGGTCTAAATCCTATAGTATGAGAAGACAACAATGATTCTCATGGTATACTGAAATCTCCAGAGTGAATTCTGAGCTCTCCCCAAACCACCTCAATGTCCCCATGCTCAGATCAAAGCAGAGATATTATCTCATACAGGCTCCTTCAATAGCTTAAGTGACAAAAACAACTCACCTTGGTAGAGTACTTTATAGTTTCAACATCCTTTCATGTGTAGGATTTCATTTCAAGTATACATTTAGAACTAGATGACATAGGTCATCTGGTCCAATCTTCTCATTTAATAGATTAAAAAAAAAACCACCAGGGACTCAGAGAGTGTATATGGTTTTATCCAGTTGGCAGAGTAGATTTTGAACATAGATTCTGAGCTCAGATCTAGCACTTCCCTTTGACACAACAACCTTGTGAAGTAAATAGTGTGTATATTATTATCCACATTTCCCAAGTAAGGAAACTGAGGTTCAGAAAAGAGCAGGAGTTTGAACCTTCGGTCATAAGATCATAGATTTAGAACTAGCAGTGCCTTGACAGGTTATTCACTACAACCTGCTCATTTTATAGATAAGGAAACTAAGACCTGAACAAGAAAAATGATTTTTCCAAAGTCATAGGAGGCAAAGCTGATGTTTGGACTAAGAGATCTTCAAATCCAGGGGTCTTTCCACTATATACTCAAGTATATAAATATTTAAAAAAGTAATTTCCAAGTTGCTCTCCTCTCCACATATGATTAGATACAGGGGTGATCATTTCTTCCTTGCACCCAAAGGAATTTCATCACTAGAAATAATAAATTGGAAAGTTCTAGGTAAATATATGTTTAGTAACTACACACTTAAATGAAGAGATCTAGTGCTCAGTGTATTATTAAGCACATAGTAGATGTAGTTTTTATTGTATTATTATTTTTATTTATTATTATTATTATTATATTAAGTTTTAAAGTTTAAGATTAAAGTCACCAGCATCTAAAGCATAGACCTATGAAATTCTAAATGCTTTGTATTTGTAGTTCTCTCCCCACTGACTAACTTCACAGAACAACCATCAGTCAACAGTTAAGTACCTTCTATTTGTATAGGCACTAGGTATAAAAATATCAAGATGAAAATCCTTGTCTTCCAAAAAGCTTACATTCAACTAAAAAGATACCACCTGTGCTGAAATAAGTAAATTCGGAATATGCACAAATAATGTATAATGACTAAAGACTAACAATGGAGTAATCAAGAAAAGACTCTTGAAGGAGATATCACTTCAGCTAAGCCTTGAATGAGCTCGCGGGTTACATAAGGCAGAGGTGAGATGGAAGAGCATTTATTATTTTTATAATACAAAATAAATGTTGATAAGTACATGAGAGGTACAAATACAGTGCTGTTTGAATTCAAAGGAAGGAAGCCCAATTTTGAGCAAACTATCTAGTCCAAGAGGGTCCCATATAGTTATGTTTATCCTATCCAACCTTTTACAATAAACTATCCAATGGGGAAACCAGAATACATTCCACCATCTATTGGTATTATTCATCTTCTCTTCCTATCATACCACATCCTGCTTTTTGGCCCTCTGGATTGGATGAAATTCAGAAGCTGATGTGAATGCATGTATTATATTCATTACCATGGAGTCCTCCTCCAAGCCAAAGACAGAAGCATTATCCAGTTAGGGGGTTAGTGGAGCTGGAAACAAAAAGAGAGAAGGATAGTATTTATTTGGAAAAACAGAAGTCCTGAATAAGTGGGTAAGTATTAGACCCTATGTAAGCCGGATCAATAGTTAATTCCCTATGATACTAACTACACAGAGGTTCTTCATCCTACCCAAGCTGCCCAGGCTTAGAGTCCTCAGGAAGGGAATGGCTTAGCCCCCTAAGGTTCATGGTAAAAAGTGTTTCTTGGGAGTAGTGGATTTACATTCTGTAAAATGCATCTTGCAAAATTAAACTTAGGTTGTTTTTCAGTGTCTTATTTCAAAACCTGATTTCAAATAGAATTTAAACTAATACCATTAAAAGAAAGCTGTTTTAGATAGCAGCCAAGCATGACACTAAAAAATATCCATTCCTGCTAAAGACCAGGATGCACTCTTACTCTAGAAATGCCTTTTTGTCCAGACTGGAGGTTTCTGTTTTCTTATTTGGGCAGCTGGGTGACACAGTAGATAGGATGCTGGGCTGGAGCCAAGAAGACTCATCTTCCTAAATTCAAATCTAGCCTCAGACACTTTCTGGCTGGGTGACTCTCGGCAAGTCAGTTGGCCCTTTTTGCCTCAGTTTTCTAATAGGCAAAAATGAACTGAAAAAGGAAATGGCAAATCACTCCAGTATCATTGCGAAGAAAATTTAAAACAGGACTGAAATAACTCAACAACAACAACAAAATCTTATTTCACCAGATAACCATTCTGTGCTATTTAATATGCATGTTATTGATCTATGACCTGCAGGATTCCCACCATGCAAGAGTGATCACTGAGTTAATCTTTCTTTGATTGGCTTCCCAACCAATCCTGTGGTCTTGCTAATACAGGAGTGAAATAATCAGATGAGGACAGTTGATCCTACAATGAAGGAGAAATGCAGATAATATTAGGATAAACTGTATCCTATTCTGATATGCTTAGGATATTAGGTTGGAACTGAAAGGGATTTTACTGTTCGTCTGCTCAAATCCTCTCACTTTACAGAAAAGGAAAATGAAGCCAGAAAAATTAAGTAGCTTGCTCAAAGTCATTCAGGTGATACCAGTAGGATTTGGACTCCAGTTCTCTGACTGGCAAAATTCACCCCTTTCCACTTTAATGTACCAGAGTCTCACATGGATCTCACCATCTCTATTTGAGCATGACTGGTATAATGGAAATAACAACAGAATTAGAGTTAGAAAGTCTGGGTTGAACTCTGCCTTTTTACTTATTACATGTATAAACACTGGCAATCCTATTTGATCAACCATTGGATAGAATGCTGGGCCTAGAGACAGTAAGATCTGAGTTCAAATGTTATCTCAGAACCTTATTAGCTATGTAACTCTGGCCAAATTTCTCAACATATACTTGACTCAGTTTCCTCAACTGTAAACTAGGAATAATAATAGCACCTACATCCCATGATTGTTGTGAGAAACAAATGAGATAATATTTATAAAGTGTTTAGCATAGAGCCTAGCATATGATAGATGCTAAATAAATGCTTATTTCCTTCCTTTCTTTCTGAGGCTCACTTTCCCAGTCTGTAAAATAGGCATTATAAAACTAGGAATATTTTTTTCTTACCACACTATGCTGTTCTCAGCTCAGCATTTCTCACCCCTAAATTCTTTCTTGGGTTTCAAACATGTATTTTTAACTATCTTCAAAGTGGGTTGCTGACTTATGTGATTAATTAGAAATAGGAAAAATGGATCATATCCCACCTTTTTCTGCAGTAGCCAGTGTTAGGATTTGTTTCCAGTACAACCTGGTTCAAATCCCTCAAAAACTTTGTCACTGTGTAACACTGGGCAAGTTCACTTCATTCCACTAATCTCAGTTTCTTTATCCACAAAATGAAAGGGTTAACCTCCATGACTTCCAAGATCACTTTCAGCTCTCAATCTGTGATTTTGTAATTCCAAACCTTGCCTCCCAGTATTCCTTTTTCTTCCTTTTTCCTCTGTTGTGTAAACTCCTGACCTCTCACTATCTAAATTGGGTTTTGTCCCCTCAAAGCAATTATAGTCTAATTAATCCCCAAGTACCCATGATAGTAGCTGAAGAAGTTTTAATGGGAAAAACCTGTCTTGCCCTCCAGTATTTTTTGTTGTTCTTGTTCAACTCTCATGACCCCATTTGAGATTTTCTTGGCAAAGATAATGGAGAGATTTGCCATTTCCTTCTCCAGCTCATTTTACAGATGAGCAAAGTGACTTGTCCAGGATCACACAGCTAAGGGCCAGATTTGAACTCCGTCGTCTTGACTCTGGGTCTAATTCTCTCTACTGCACTACCTAACTGGGATAAAATGAGTCATCCAGTGATCTTAGATATTATTATATTATCTTTCCCTGAATGTCCCTGCTCTCTGAATTTGATTTCCATTCACCCAGATTCACTCATAGTCTCATTGTCATCTTCAATTCCTCACTTATTCTTGCACCACATAACCAAACAGTTGTCGCATCTCATCATTTCCAGTTCCATACCACCTTTTGTATACTTCTCTTTCTCCCAGCTAGTTCTTCCTTTATCTTTCTAGATATCTTACTTTGCCTCCTCTTTCACTCAAGTGTATCCCCTCTCCAAAATTTTTCTCATAGTAAGCAAAATAATTTTCCTGAAGCACAGTTCTGACCATTTTTCTTCACAGTAAACCATAGTGGCCCCCTCTATTATTTCCTCTTCATTTTCATTCCTTTTTAAAATGTATCTTTTTATATGCATTTCATAATGCATATAATTATTTGTACAGTAGGACGTGTATATAATTTTCAAATAAGTAAGTATGTGTTCGGATAGAAGAACAAAATATTTTTACTCATAGATTTTTATGATTAAAAATGTTTTGAAACCACTGGCTTAATGGATCACAAGAGATCTTAGAGGTAGAAGGGACCTTAAAGACCCACCAATCCAACCCCATCATTTTATAGATGAAATTGTCCTGTATTTATCACAGTCTCCTTTGTGGCATAGTTACTTGTGGACACATCATATCTCCCTGACAATTTTGGGAGCTCATTGAAGGCAGGAAATTTGTCTTACTCTTCTTTGTGCCTTCTTCAACTCCTAACATATTTCTTATATATCATAGGTGTGCAATAAAAATTTATCAAACAAATTATTGAATTTATAGCCATGTGCCCTAAATGATTTGAAATTTACCTCCCTTCCACATGTTCAAAAATGTTTTTGCAGCCCTTTTTTAGTGATAAGGAGAGAATTAGTGGCAAGTAGAGAATAGTTGAATAAGTTATAGTATATGAATGTTATAGAATATTATTGTTCTGTAAGAAACAACCAGTGGGATGATTTTAGAGAGGCCTGGGGAGACTTACATGAACTGATGCTGAGTGAAGTGAAGAACCAGGAGATCATTATACATGGCAACAACAAGATTATGCGATGATCAATTCTGATAGATGTGACTCTTTTCAACAGCAAAGTAATTCAGGCCAGTTCCAATGGTCTTGTGATGAAGAGAGCCATCTGCATCCAGAAAGAGGATTGTATGGATCACATCATAGTGTTTTCACTTTTTGTTGGTGTTTGCTTGCATTTTGTTTTCTTTCTCAACTTTTTCCTTTTTGATCAGATCTTTTTGTGCAATATGATAATTGTGGAAATGTGTATTTGAAGAATTGAACATGTTTAACATATATTGGATTACTTGCTGACTGAGGAAAGAAGAGAAAAAAAATTGGAACCTAAGATTTTACAAAGGTGAATATTAAAAATTATCTATGCATATGTTTTGAAAATAAACAGCTTTAATTTTAAAAAGGAGAAAAGAATAGACATAATAACAACAACAAAAAAGAAATCTACTTCTCCAAAAAATCTGATCTGTAATTGAATATTGTCCCTTCTTATCCAGTATCTAGATGGTTGGGGTCTCTATAGCCCTATGAAATGAAAACTAGATGAAAATTATAACTCCCTTCATTTTATAGATAAGGAAATTAAAATCCCCAAAGATTAAGTGACTTTCTAAGATCATACAGCCATAAGTAACATGAACTCAATCACTCACCTAGAAAAATATTACATTCTGAGTCCTTGAAATATTGAAGTATATTTTCCCCAAACTAAAAACCTCTAAGGTTTTTATCAGCTCTAAATCTTAAGAACTTTTACTTAGCTGGCCCTGCTCTCAGGATAGAATTTAGTAGATTTTAAAGAATCAAAAATAGTTAGAACAAACCCATTTCTCAAGGAAGTGAAAGATCCTTTTCATCTACTCTACTATGTATATTTCTAAAGCAAATTTGGGATTCGGTCAGAGTATTTGTATGTTCCATGGACTTCATGGAATGAGTGAATTAAAAAGCATTTATTAGCTACTTACTATGTACCAAGCACTGGGTTACAAGTAGAAAAAGCAAGTGGTCCTTACTCTCAAGCAATTCACATATTGAGAAGACAATGCAAAAAAAAAAAAAAAAAAAAAAGGAAGTTAAGCTGCAGGACAGATGCATAGGACTAGAAATCCTAAGGGGGCTGCTGTGTGAAGATAACAAGACCTATAGGAGGTCAGTAGGTCAGTAAGCAGCAGTTTGGGTCAACAACCACAGTCATTCAACGTTATTTGCATAGGCAAGTGTTCAAAACCCAGTGAGACCAAAAAATTCTCATTCTTCTTTCCTATAGACATAGCTTGAGTTCTGGGTCAGGGTGACTGGAGATCTCTGGAGGAGAAACTGAGGCAGGGGACTTTGCACAGCCTTCCCTCACTAAAATCCAATTCACTTGCATGTCACAGTGTCCCCTCCCTGAAGTCATGGTTCTCTTTGAAAAGGAAGGAGAAACAACATTAAGAGTTGGAGCTCTAACCATAGGTGGAAGAGTGAGGGTGGGGGAAGTGAGAGAAGTAACAGGTTAGACAAAACCAACCCTGAAGACCAAAAGGCTCTGAGCAACTGCTGCTTCTTGTATGAGAGTTCAATTAAATTGAGAATCAGGGAGTGAACTCGTTGAAAAGTCCTGATCTACTGACACCTGTCTTTGCAGTGTGAACAGCAACACTTAGAGATAATTAGTTAAACTGCTATACTTAAGTTAAGAGGCTTTGAGTGCCAGTTCAGATTGACACACAGGATTCCTGTGGGTCTAACAACAGTGACATTTCCATATTTGAAAGAATAGATGCATTTAAGGGGAAATAGTGGCTGTTATTTTCTATTCACCTAAAATACCAGAAGTCCATTGCTAAACGGGTTATAATTGTCCAGGGCTATGTCCCCCACTGACTGAGGGATCTAGATTTGTTTAGCCTGAGGAAAAGTAGACCTCGGCAGGACATAATAGTTATCTTCAAATATCTGAAGGATGTGAAAGAAATTCTGTCATATTCTACTTGGCCCTGAAAGGAAGAATGAGGAGCAATTAGTAGAAACCACAAAAAGAAGGATTTCGGTTTGATGTAAGAAAAAACACCGCAGTAATTTGTCTTATCCAAAAGCATACTGAATTTCCTTGGAAGGAAGTGAGATGAGTTGATTATGTTGTAGAGACGATCCCTTTTTTGGTTCTGAATAACCTCAGAAGACCCCTCTGACTATGAAAGTCTGTGATATATATGTGCACATGTACATAAATATATATTATCATATATAGTACATATATGAAGCACATATAATTATAGATGGCATGCTCATGTGTTTTATATAATATGTATATTACATATATTATATAATATATAATGCATAGATATTTACTACATTAGGTTCTTACTGAGAGGTAGCAAGGTGGAAACCTTTCAATGCTCTAGGCAACAATGATCTAAGACAAAAAGTTATAGATGTGTAGCTGATAATTATTAGTAGAGGGAATTAGGAATCTCCCACATAATGAAATCACAAATCTAAATTACACACATATACACACACACACATTCTTACAGATATCCATGACCAATTCTGATATGTATTGGTGATAGTTTCCACAAAATAAAGTTGAAAATATAGGAAGAAAATATCACTAGAGAAAATCAGACAGCCAAATGATTCTGTCAAGGGAAGAGTCAGAAGTATATCACTGGGTCAGCCGACGGAGGTGCTAATCAATTGACAAGAGAAGAAAGAAATCTTTTCCCTCATGTGTAAAAGGCTAGAACTGAGCAAATGCACTTGGATAATGGAGCACGTGAGACTAATTGCCAATTGGACAATTCTCTATTAACATGTTTGAAGGATGACCCTCCCCAACTATTCGGTGCTGGCTGGATCTGTGGGTGTGGACAAAGGAGGGGAAGTGACATGAGTGGGTGGAGTAGGAGGAAGAATTTGAGGCATTCTCCTGGGGGTGGAGGGAGAGGAAGGAGGTGTGGAGATCACTAGATCTAATCCCCTGACCTCAACTGCAAAAGACCAAGAATAAAGACTTTTGATTATCCTGACTCCTGCTGATTTCTGGGAAGACAGAGTTCCAACACTCATGGACTAAATTTTCTCAAGGATCCTTTGCAATTCTAATCAGCCATGGTTTTAAATGGAAATAGCAAGGTAAATTGGGGGTCATAGACCTGAAAACAAAGAGTGGCAGTTGGCTTAAGATTGAATCAACAAAGCCAAGATCAAAACATAAGGAATTCTATTCACATCATTGTCTCTCTTCTGGTATGAAAGAGAAGTTTTTATTCTGTTCCAGGTTTTACCACTAGTTTGGCAAATGGGTAGCCAAGCCCTGTCAAATAACCAATGACAAATCATTTAATTATTACTCAACCTGAATCTCAAATGGGGGATTAATTAGACAAGGTAGCTCCTTGAGGCTAGGAGGCTGGGGGCAGGGTGGGGTAAGGAGTTGGATGCCATCCCCATTTTGGCTGAGAAAATCTAGCCCAGACTGGCATAGTACAGCCTTGGTGCCAAGCTCTAAGAGCCAAGTACCTTCCGATGACTCATGTGCACTATCCAGGAGCCCAGGGAACAGAATGACATCGAATGAAAGATATCACCGAGTGCATGTGGATTTTGGAACTCCCAGTAATTCTCTAGTTGGGTGAGCATCAGTGCCACCTAATGGACGTAGGTCTGTGTATGCACTGAATAAAAATCTCATTGCTCCCCCTTTTTTCCTCTGCAGATACCCACACACAGGCACAGTTGCACTGAGGATCATTTGAAGGGTGGCTAAGGTACCATCTTGAGAAGGCATTTTAGTTTAGTGGAGCAGGGATTCTAGGAGCTCTCTGAAGTCTTTTAATGTCTAAGAGGGTTCTTTTTATAGCAATCCTAGTATTGGAAACTCCTTTAAACTTCTCTGTAGGTAACATCACTCTCTGTACTCATGGCCCCATTTCTGATCTTGGTGACTTGAATTCTCCTCTCCAACTTTTCAGGTTCCAGCTACTCCATGATGTTCTTCTTACTATCCTTCCACTCATTTTTCCTTCCTTCCAACATTCTCCCCCTTTTCTTCACTTCTTCACCGCCCCCCTTTTAGAACTTAAAAAAGGGCAGATGGGTGGAAGTCATGAGCAGATCTGGGGGTTTGAGCAGCGCTGGTTAACTGTTTCAGACCAATGCTGAAAGCCTGAAGGATACCAGCAGTTTGTGTCATGTCAGAATTTCCCTGGGGCCAAGTCATATTAAGGATATTTATCTGGAGTAAAATAGAAGGGTGAAGTACAGGATTTTTGCCAAGGAAGATCTAGGAAGCTTTACTTGGAAAGTGAAGGCAGGGATCAGACATGGAGAAATCAATGATACTGAAGCCAAATATAGAACTATCGTAATCAATGGCTAAATTTACAAACTCAGAGATATTATTTTTGAGGTATTAGAAGAATAGGTCATTCTTCTGTGTAGTCATCACTTTGGGCCTTGTTCAAACCTCTGGTAACATTCAGATTCTTGGTTACAGGGAGCCCCAGACAGAAATTACCAAAAAAATTTCTTTTCTTTCTATTGTCCCAGTTGCATTGGGAATGGAAAATTACTCAAGGAACACGAATAAAACATCCCTTTGTTAAATGATTTGCAAACTAATGGCACAAGGATGTCTCATAACTTCCTCAGCCTTTTTCCAGCCACCAGCATGCAAACTAGAAGTCCTGGAACAGCAGTGAGATCTCCTATGATTCTCCTTGCAGCCAAAGGAACCTTTGAGGTCATCTAGTCTAGCACCCCCATTTTACCAATGAATAAACTGTGACCACAAGAAGTCAAATGTTTTACCCAAAAACAAACAATTAATGCAGCAGGGCCAGCATTTGAACCTAGGTCATTTCATTCCATATTGTATGGTTTCATACTTCACACATCATTTCTGCTTTTTCAAATGAGCCGGTTTTATTTATATTGAGGCAAACCCAGCCACTTATACATATCTAGCAGCAATGCCTAAAGGATTGAAAAGGAGGTGTGTTTCTTATGAGTCTGGTTTCAAAATAGGATGACAGTCCATCTTATCCATCACTTACTCTTTCTCTTTCCCTAAATCATTGATGAGAAACATGTCCACAAGTGCTTCAGATTCCTCTCACATACTAAATTCTAGGCTCCAATTTTCACAAGTTTGTAGGAAAAGGGAGAAGAAGAAGTAAGCAGAACATATAGATTGTGTATCCATATATATGTAAATATACATATCTATATGTGTGTATGTATTTATATAAATGCCCCTATATGTGTATATGTATGTATGTGTGTGTATAGTTCTGACATCCTCCCCACATACAGACGTACAACTAGCTATCTGGTATTGGCAAATACCAGTCATCCCAGTTGCAGAGTTGATTGAGAATTCCATGAAAAACCAAGTAAGATTAGTTCTGGCTGACATTCCTCTTTATAAACATATTTAGTGACACTGTGGGAACAGTTATCTGAGTGAAATTTGGCTAGGATTTTCTGCCACTTGACCTTTTGATTTATAAGCTTATTTTCAAGAACTAATTAGGATATTCCAACTCCATTGGAGAAACAGCATGATATAACAGATAGAGAACTGGCCTCAGGCAAGGAAGAGCTGGCTTTAAGACCTACCTCACCTACATACTGGACAAAACACGTACTCTATCACTGTCTCAGGTGGGCAACTTTCTAAGACTGTCTCAGGCAACAGGCCTTTATGAAGTATTTGCTGTCAGATACTATGTGGAGCACTGACCATAGGAAGGCAAAACCAGTCCTTGCCTTAAAGGATCTTACATTCTCATGGAGGAGACAACCGCAAAATAAGCAGGTATATATAAAGTAACTTTAGATACATACATATCTATCTGTCTGTTTCTATAACTCTAACCTCCTTGACACTTTCCCTCCTTGTTCCCTCCATTGTTCCTTGATAGGGTGTGTCGATCTATCCCTCTGTGATCCCACTGAACAGCCATGTACCTTTCTAGACCAGAGTGCCCCTTCTTGGCCACCACGATTCTAAGAGTATTTGTTTTACCCATTATGATATAAACTCTTT
This sequence comes from Sminthopsis crassicaudata, assembly GCF_048593235.1. NCBI lineage: Eukaryota > Metazoa > Chordata > Mammalia > Dasyuromorphia > Dasyuridae > Sminthopsis > Sminthopsis crassicaudata. The sequence goes on along the minus strand of NC_133621.1, from coordinate 101,004,357 downwards.
GAGGCACGAGACTTCCTTAATTTTTCATTTGTATTCCCAGGGCTAAGCATGATGTTTGGTACATGGTAAACACTTAATAAATGGGTTTTTCCCCATTTCTTTCTACCTCTGTTTGAACACATTTGTATAATACAGTGCACACTTGAGTCGATTCCAAATTCAACAGGACATCAGTGAAGAAAAGGAAGAAGATAGAAAACAAGATAGGTATCTTTATGAATTAATTTGTGTGTCTATGTATGTATCCATCCATCTACCCACATATAGATATATGTACATATGTAAACATAAAGGCACATATATAATATATATTCGATAACTACTATGTGCTGGGGAAGTATAAAGACAGAGGTCCCTGCCCTCATAGAACTTACTTTCTGGCAAATAAAAGAATACCAAACATACACAAGAAATCCTGATATAAAATAACTAAAACAGAAAACTTTCCTGTTTTCTAGCATAAAAGGATACGATGGTCACCCAGCATTATTATTGCAGCTGTTACAATGATATCAGATCCCTTCAGACCCCTGAGGGCTTTGGATGAAAAAAAAAAGACTAAAAGAAAAAGACAAGATATAATGAAAGGGAAGTAAAAAAGGAGGCAAGTGTCACACAAGGAACCTTTCTGTTATTAGAATGGGTGTTACCCTGCAGAGAGTGAATTTCTCTGCAGGTTTTCTTCTGCCTATAGATTGGAAGCAAAAAGTCTCTGAATGAATTGGTGATTTGATTAGCATTTGATCTCCATGGAAACTTACACGATCTCAGAAGCAACTTCAAAAGCTTTCCTCCCTATAGTTTTTCTGGGCTGTTCCTGGAGAGAGACTTTCATGCTTTAGAGAAAGGAAAGTTGTCAAGGTAAGCTCCTAGTCCCTTGAAACAATTCCCAAAATTCCAGGAGAAAACAGTGACGTCTTTGGGAAAAAAGAAAGCCCTTGCTTCAGTAGGGCTGATAGCTGTTCCCAGGAGATAATCAGGAGGAACAGTGGCCGCAAGTGGGAGATATGCTTTATCACATCCTGTGGGATGCATGTGTCCATGTGTGCACATGTGTGCACTCAGGAAGAAGGAATGGAAGATGAGAGATAGATTCTGGTTATGTAGGTCATTTGGAAGCTGAAATACCTCTGGTATTCATAAATCACTCAAACTAACCTCATCATGACCTGCTTCTTGTAGTATTGGGGCAAGACTAGTAAGGATACTGCAGCATCAGGACCAGGATCAGAGTCAGGGTAGATCAATAGAACATGCCAGATAATGAGCCTAGACCAGGGAATCCATCATTATGTGCAATATGGTATAGTTAAAAAGAGGGGGAGGGGAAGAGAGAAGAGAAAGGGAGGAAAGAGAGAGGAGAGGACAGAAAAGGACAGGAGAGGAGAAGAAAGGACAGATTGGAGAGGAGAGGAGGAGATAAGTAAATACTAGATATATGTGAAATGAATACAAGTTGAAACTGGAGAAATTGAAAGGATTTCTTGAAGGGAGCTAGAACTTTTAGAAGGAGAATATTCACAAAATCAAGAAGTTGAGCTCTGGAAGGGAGAAGGGACTGTCTGTGCAAAGATGGAAGGTTAAGCTTGAGGAATAGCAAGCAGACCAGTTGGGCTAGAACATGGAATACATTAAAGCTAGTGATATATAACCAGCCAGGAAAGATTGAGGCCAGATCATAAAAGGCTTTAAATGCCAAGCAAAGAAGTCTGTATTTTATCTCAGGAGCTTAGTGAGCAGGGTGTGATGTGATCATATCAGCACTTTAGGAATATTAGTCTGGAAGCTCTTGGAAGGTAGAGAAGGAGGAGGCTAGATGTGGGAAGACAAATTAGAAGATTATTGCATTAATCTAAGGGATAGGTGATAAAAGCTCAAACCAGATTTGGGGCCATCAAAGTAGAGATAAGGGGCAGATTCAAGAGATGTTAAGGAGGCAGAATCTATATTACTTGGCAACTATTTGGGTATGGGGAATAAATGAGTAAAGAGTTGTGCAAAATTCCTAGGTGATGAAACGAGATGACTAGAAGAACAATATTGTTCTGTACATGAACAGAGAAATTAGGAGGAGATGTGGGTTTATAAATAAAGATTCATTCAGTTTAGTTTGAGATGTCAGTAAGGCAGTGTCTAGCAGGTGGTGGAACTCAGGAGAGAGTTATTGGATAGATATGTAGACTTGAAAGTCTTTGGAAGAACTGATAATAATTGGACCTATGAAAGCTAATGATTTCACCAAGAGGGAACAGAGTTATAGAGTGAAGAGAAAAAAAAAAAAAAAAAAAGGAGAAAAGGGTCTAGGATTGAGCACAGGTAGGGAGTACAATATGAATAATTAACTATCTTCCAAAGAAGACTGTGAGAAAATTAAACTGATAAGAAAAAAACAATAGAGCAGTATCACAAAAATCCATGGAACAGAAAATAACTAGGAGAGGATATATGACAATGTCAGATGCTACAGAAAGTCCAGATGCATGAGAACTAAGAAAAGACCATTTGTTTAGCAAGAGATCATTGGCCACCTTGGAGAGCACAGTTTCAGTTAAGTGATGGACATGGAGATCACAATGCAAGGCTAGAAGTGAGTGAGATGAGAAAGTGGAGGCAATCAGGATACACAGCTTTGAATAAGAGTTTGTAAGTGAAAAGAGAAAAGATGTAGAATGTTAGCTTAAGGGAATAATAGAGTCAAGTAAAAGGTTTTTTGTTTTTTGTTTTTAAAGGGTATGGTATATATTGGATAACTTGCCATCCAGGGCAGGGAGGGAGGAAGGGGGAAAAATCAGAACACAAGGTTTTACAAGGATCAATGTTGAAAAATTATCCTTGCATATGTTTTGAAAATAAAAAGCTTCCATTTAAAAAAAAAAGGATATGGGAGATGAAAGTGAGTAGAGTAAGTAGAAAAGGAACCATGTGATAAGGAAAAGTAGATAATTAGGGAGATAAAATTAGCTGAAAGGATAAACTTGTGGAAGAGATGGGAAAAAGTATAAAGGCCACAAATAGAGTGATTGTAATTGGCAAAAAGAAAAGTCACACCTTTCTCTAAGTTTGGAGCATAGGAGGGAAAAATGAGAAATGATGTTGAGATGATTTAAAATGTTTTATTAGGGAAGGAAAAGAGCATATAATGGATGGCTTCAATCTTTTTTACTCAGGTAGGAGTTGAGGAGCTTTGTTAAGAGGAATAGGAGGTGGGGTATAAAAGATAGTTTGAGGAGATGAGATTTGGAACAGACATTGTGGAGAATTTGATAGTCAAACAAGAAAGAGTAAAAGACTTGGCATGAAGAAATAACAACCCAATTGAGAGTGGATAGCATAAATTTGTTATGGATCCAGTCAGCAGGATAGTGTTCCTCCATGGGTATTTAGAAGCACATGAGTAGATACAGAGGAGGCAGATTGTGGGAGCAATCCAGCAAAGCCATGAGTGGAAATAGGACAATGGAGGCAAGGAATTCAAGATAGAAGAATGATGGAAATTTAAGCTGATTAAAGGTCCATATTTTGAAGAAAGAAAAATGACATGGAAAAGGGAGAAGTGGCAGCTATGGTGAGAATAGAGAATGAGTTTCAAAAGGAGATAAATGGAAGGGCAAAAGATTATGTTTAGAGGAATTTCAGGATGCTAAGTCTGAAGGTAGAACTCTTGTGACTGATAAGATTAAAGCTATGACCATTCCACATCTGTAAAATGGGGTCATAATACTTTTGCTACTCACCTCATAGGGTTCTTGAGAAGGTTACATGAAATATCAATCAATTAGAATTCTTTAAGTCCTACTGATCTGAATTTAGTTTGTGCTATTATAATAGCACCTACCACATACTGCTACAAGTTCCAGTTACTTGTCAAAATATCTTCTTATTCTAGGCTCAGTCCAATAAAAATTTGTGTACTCACTGTTTGGAGGAAAAGCTTTGCCCTCCAAGGCCTTCTAATTGATTAAAAAAGCTAGGACTTAGGAAAAATATTATTTTTATTTTGGAATTATAAGGAGACCTTTTGGTCTGGTTTCAGATAAAAAAGATATAGGAATTAGCTAAATAAATATAAATTAATAAAGGTCCAGTCCAAGGATATAATAACGAAGTCACAGTCTTGTAGAGCACTAGGAAATGGGTCTTCATTTACAAGAAAAGGCTAGACCAGGCAAGCAAAAAGTGTTTAAAAAAAAAAAAACCATATATAGGCACATAAGCCAAATCCCCTGTTAATGAGCATGGTGTTGACTTGGATCAGATTAGGCAGGAGCCAGAGAGATTTCTTTCAGGAACCAATTTCCTTCAGGCACTTAAACAGCTGGGGCCCCAATCCCTCTAGGATTGAAGTAAAGGTAATTTAGAACTGAGCCTCATATGCACAATGGCTCCAAATAATGGTATCTAATGGGCTCTCCAAACAGATGTCCTATGCTCTGGGAAGGTGAGAAGCAACCAGCAAAACATCTTTTTCAGTGTTTCATGTTGTACCTTTTCCTAAAAAATTGCCTTGTATTTATTTTGTAAATATTATATTTGTGTGTGTGTCTATGTACCTCCTTGATAGAAGACAAATTTCTCCAGTTGAGGGATTTCATTTTTGTCTTTGCATCTCATGGACCCAACATATTGTCTAGACATATAGGAAACATTTATCAATGCTACCTTTATCATAGAAATGAACAAACGTAGAGCTATGGAGGTTAAATAATAATAATAATAATAATAATAATGATAATGATAATTTACATTTGTCATGCACTTCCTGGTTACAAATCATTTTGCATACATTATATCACTTGATACTCTCAGAATTACCTTTTGAAGTAGGAGATACGAGTGATGTTTCAAAGATTCGTTGGTTCTATGATCTCATCTATATAAGCTATCCCTTAGCACTTGAGCTGTCCACTATTATATCACATTCTCATTCCATGATTAATCAAACATTTTTTTCATCATTCATCTCTTGAGTTTTGTTTTTATGTGACTTCTTGCTTACAAGTAATAAGTGGAAGTCCACTTTCACTCACCATGTTGTCCCCATTTCATAGATGAGGAAAGTGAGACTAAGAAATATTTAGCGATTTTTCTCTTTTGTGAACTCCAATGATATGCATTATCTGGAATGCATGGATACCTGGAATATAGAATAATTTTGAAACAGTTTCATTTTGTGACAGCAATAGTCATTTGTGTTTTTTTCTTTACCCTAGGCTGATTCACAATGTCCGACTTTGACCAGATAAAACTAGATTAAGTTGATTTCCTAGCTTCAGTTATTTTTGTCAGTTGAGTGACAAATTTCATGTTCTACTTGTTATTTAGTTTTGTGGTTTTTAAGAATATATATTAGTTCAAGGTAATTGTAGAGCTTTACATCCTAAAGAATGCACTTTAATAGTTGTTAGGGATACTTTAATTGTATAGTACTATTAATTTTAAATGATATGACAAAGTCAAGTGTTTCAGGATCATTCAAGTCTACTGTGAAACAAGATCAGTCACATTGAAGGGCAAAGGAAAATTAAGCAAAATAAAATAAAGCAATGTGAAAACCTGACAAACTATAGCTATAAAACATCTTAATTAATCTTTAGAAAACAAAGACTGAAAGAGAATTCTAAAAATCAGAGGAGCTGTTAGTGATTCTTCAACATTTAGTACAGATTTCTTGAAGTCAGGAAGACAGTGAGGAAACCAATAAAAAAGGAAGAAAAAAAGGAATATAGAAATAGAGGGAGAGAAGGAGGAAGAAGGAAGGAAAGGGGAAGAGAGAGGAAGGGGGAGAGAGAGATGGGGAAAGGGTGGAGGAAAAGGGAGGGAGAGGGAAGGAGAAGGACAGTAGGGGAGGGGAAAAAGGGAGAAAAGAAAGAAAGAAAGAAGAGGGGAATAAGAAAAAGAAAGAAAGAAAGAAAGAAAGAAAGAAAGAAAGAAAGAAAGAAAGAAAGAAAGAAAGAAAGAAAGAAAGAAAGAAAGAAAGAAAGAAAGAAAGAAAGAAAGAAAGAAAGAAAGAAAGAAAGAAAGAAAGAAAGAAGGAAGGAAGGAAGGAAGGAAGGAAGGAAGGAAGGAAGGAAGGAAGGAAGGAAGGAAGGAAGGAAGGAAAGAAAGAAAGAAAGAAAGAAAGAAAGAAAGAAAGAAAGAAAGAAAGAAAGAAAGAAAGAAAGAAAGAAAGAAAGAAAGAAAGAAAGAAAGAAAGAAAGAAAGAAAGAAAGAGAAAGAAAGGAAAGAAAGGAGGGAGGGAAGGAAGGAAGGAAGGAAGGAAGGAAGGAAGGAAGGAAGGAAGGAAGGAAGGAAGGAAGAAAGGAAGGAAGAAAGGACTACAAAATATGCTATGAAGAAAAACAACCTTTCATGGAGGAGAGTACAAATATTGGAGATACATAGTTTGAATGAAATGGTGAGGTCAGAAGCTAGTTTACCAGGGGCAAAAAGAGAGTAGAATGTGAGAAAGTAGAAACAGTGAACATAGATGGCCTTTTCTAGGAGTTTGCCTATGAAAGTGAGGAGAGATATCTAGTATAAAAAGTGAAACCTCTTGGATGATGAACACTATTCACAGATTTTTTTTTCTGGTTTCTATCCATAATAATCATTTCTGATTTATCTACAGATAAATCCATCTCTCTGTCTCTGTCATCCATCTCTCTGTCTCTGTCTCTCTCTCTCTCTTTCTCTTTCTCTCTCTCTTTCTCTCTTTTGATATATGTATTTATATATATGCATATATATAAGTTACCACACATATATTATGTATATACAGTTTATATATAATATATGGTATTTTAAAATATGTGTGTTTTATACAAATGTTAAGCTTTAATAGCTTAAAGCTGCAATAAGACTTTGGGAAATGTTGATTGTGATTATGTACATCATTGAAGTCAGAAAAACAGAAAGGAAATCAATAGAAAAAAGGAAGAAAGAAAGAAAAAGGGAGATAGAGAGGGAGAAAAGAGAGAGAATGTATATATATATATATATATATATATATATATATATATATATATATATATATATATATATAACACAATACATATATGTGTGTATCTACATGTATATAGGTATGCATGTGTAGTTATGGATAGACATGCATATGTGCATGTGTTTATATGCATATAACCTATACAAGTATTGAATGATCTAGACAGCTGCTGAGGCACTGAGAGTTATGTATGTATGAGTGCATATGGAGCCTATATGCATATACTCATATGTGCATGGATTTATATTAAATTCAGAAGGACTATTATAATTGTATGTCAACCTGGAAAAAAACCTTAAAAGTAGATTCTTAACCTTTTTGAGTCATGGATGTCTTTAGCAGTCTTGTGAAGCTAATGGAATCCTCAGACTATACTTAAATAACTGAAGGAAATACTCAATTTTAATTAGAGGTTAGTGAAAAAAAATTCATTTCTTATCCAAGTTATGGACTTTTAAAATACATCTATTGGTCATCCATGGATCCTAAGTTGAGAACCCCAACTTAGAAGGGGCATGAAAATTATCTTCAAGTATTGAAAAGTTGGCACACGGAGGAGAGATTAGACTTTTTTTTTTCTTGCTTAAACTGAAAGGGCAGAGTTGGAACATGTGGGTTGAAGGCTTAGGTTCCATTTAAAGAAAAACTTGATGATTAGAACTGTCCAAAAAAAAGCAACAAGTTCGCTATCCCTGGGTCTTCAGATGGGGAGTGAAGAAACTACTTGCCAGCATACACGGAGGGGATTCCTATTTCAGACCCGAGTCCAGTGCACTTTTGGAAATCTGGGATTCTGTGATCCTGGTTTCTTTGTTATTTAACCAGCACCAGCAGAACCCTCCAGGAAAGGGCGCTGAGAAGGGCTCAGCTGCAGAATCGGGCCCCCTGGTATATCTGCACCCCGTGGCAGCATCAGGAGCCCAGGCCTCTGGTGCCCAATAAATATGTCGGCCAAGGCCCAGCAACGCAGTGTCTGTGAGTGCCCTTTGCCATGGCTCCTGCACAAGGGGCCCTCTCCTTAACTTCCTCCCTTTCCCCTAGCCAAGCTGTTTGCTCAGGGTGAGCTAGAGGCAAACCCTGTGACCTGTCTGGTGCCTGGTGGATGATGTAATGGTGCATAATTAAACAGTAATTTATATTCCATGCAGGTCTGTACAAAACCATAAAGTACTCTCGAGAGCTAAGTGCTGCTGAGGCATTTAATCTGAGCGCTTGGAGGGTTTCATGCAAATCTGCATTCCCAGAATGGAATTGGTCATTGCTGAGCAAGGGGGGGACTCGTTTTCTGTTTGTTGGTTTGTTCATTAGTAGTTTATTCAAGGTGGGGAAGGATTCAAAAAGAGCTATTTCTTAGTCAAGGCTCAGTTCTTCCTTCTCTTTGCCTCTGTCTCTCTCTCTCTCTCTCTCTCTCTCTCTCTCTCTCTCTCTCTCTCTCTCTCTCTGTGTGTGTGTGTGTGTGTGTGTGTGTGTGTGTGTGTGTGTGTGTGTGTGTCTGGCTGGCTGGCTGGCTCTGGCTCTCTGTCTTCTGTCTCTCGATGTCTCTGTCTCTGTCTCTGTCTCTGTCTCTCTCTCTCTCTCTGTGTCTGTGTGTGTGTGTGTCTCTCTGTCTCTGTCTCTCTCTCTCTCTCTCTGTCTCTCTCTGTCTCTCTGTCTCTGTCTCTCTCTCTGTCTCTCTGTCTCTCTGTCTCTTTCTCTCTCTGTCTCTCTCTCTCTCTGTCTCTCTCTCTGTCTCTCTCTCTCTGTCTCTCTCTCTCTCTCTCTCTCTCTCTCTCTCTCTCTCTCTCTCTCTCTCTCTCCAAACAGTATGGAACAAGGGTTTGTGAATTGGATTTGGAGTCAAAAGCCTGACTCTTTGACTTGTGACCTTGGGCCTGGTTGTTTACTTTTGGGGACCTCAGTTTCCTCAAATGTGATATGAGTTTTAGATTACATTATTTCAAAGGTCTCCTCTACCTTTGAATCTACAATGCCATGAGCCCAATGGAACAAGCAACAGCCACAAATCTGTACGATTTTTTTACCAAGGCCATCGCCATTCCAACTTGTTATACAGTAAGAAACTTGCCCTCTGAAGAACCTGCCCTGAATAGGTTGTGTTGTTCCCTATGACCCCACCTGATGTCGGCAGGCCCTTCCAAGGACAGAAGCTGAGAGTCCTCCATACTGATGGTTTCAGAGCTGGCAGACAAGGCTGTCCAGAACAACCCATACCAGCAACAATAGTTATATAGAGTTCAAATCTCAGGGCTGGGATTACAAAAATGTAAGGAGAATAATGAATAAAGAAATAAAAAAGAGCTATTCTGATGCTAGGGCTGCCCAAGACTCAAACCTAGAAAAAGAGAATGATTCCAAAACTCCAACAAGTAAAGCTTCAAAGAAAAATATAACTTACCCACATGATCACTTAGAATTTTTAGGAGAAATGAAGCAAAAACTTTGAAAAAGAGTTAAAAATTAAATCACAAATGAAGCAAGGGAAATAGAGCAAAGAATTGAAAAAGAAATGAGAACTCTGGAAGAGAGACTTGGAAAGGGAATTTACAGCTTAGAACAAGAAGTAGGATACCTTATCCAAATAAAGAATTCTTAAAAACTATCCAAATAGAAGTTAGTAATTACATGAGAAAACAAGAAATATTAAAATCAAAGGATTAATATACAGAAGAAAATGTCAAGTCAATGCCATATAAATCCCAAATCTGCTACTTGATACCTGTGTGACCGTGGGCAAAGTTAGTCTATCACAGTTTCCTTTTCTGTAAAAGGAGGTTGTCTCCTCCAGTTTTAAATAAGACAAGGCATGTATCACCCTGCCGTTCCAAGGGGGTAGACGGCTTCACATAAGCAAACTTGAAAAACATGGGAAAACGTGCAAAGGTTCTCTGTGACCTTCTAGTTCTGTACAAATTCACATTTTGTGGATAAGAAAAGTGTGCTTATGTGATTCTTTCTAAACCTCATATTCACCTGTCCTGGCATAGCCTTTAAAATCCTATTAAGGACCTTGATTTCTTTAGTAATGATTTCTTCTTGTGCTAGAGGCAACTTGGTGAAATGATAGAACTTGTCACCTAGAAATCTAAATTTCAGCCCCAAGATCAATATTTGATCGTCATTTAGCTTCTCTGATACTCAATTGCTATCTTTTAAAAATGAGGATAATAATTTTTATTATTATCTTTTATATTTATATAGAATCTAGTATAACATAGATCCTATTGTAGTATATATTACATATCTATTATATCCATTTTACATACACAATCTATTAAAATTACACATAATATAGAGGCGTGTCTTTATAATGTTGTAGATTCAGTTTCAGATACACTTCAATAAATCAAATATTACAATAAAACAAGTAATATGAATTTTTTGGTTTCCCAGTAAATACAGTATACTGTAGCCTATTAAGTCTATTAAATGTGTAATGGAATTATGTATTAAAAATGTATATATTTTAAAATTTTCTTTATTGATAAAAAATAACCCGGTAATCATTAGCTGAATTTTTAGCAAGTTATAATCTTTGTGCTGTGGAGAGTCTTGTCTCAATGTTGATGACTGCTGACTGATCAGGGCAGTGATTGCTGAAGGTTGGGAATGTTGTGGTAATTTTTAAAAATGAGACAACAATGAAGTTTGCTACATCTATTGATTCCTCCTTTCACTTGAACACTTAGAGACCACGGTCGGGTTATTAATCTGCCTAATTTCAACATTGTGATATCTTAGGGAATAGTGAGGCTTGAAGAGAAGAAGAGAGACTGGGAAAGGCAGGTCAGTGATGTAGGCAGAACACATACTACATTTATCAATTAAGTGTGCCTTCTTACATGGGTATGGTTTCTGGCACCCTAAAACAATTATGTTTCATTATATAAAAAATGATAATAATACCTTGCTCTACCTACCTCATTAGGCTGATACAAACCACAAAATGCAAAAATAATATGAATTATTATTACTGATGCTGACATTGACTAAACTTAGATTTGGTGCTCAAGGTGCTCAAGCTATGGCTGCTTCCATTCAAGATTCATAGCTATTATTTCTTCTGATGCTTTCCTGGCAGAGAGTGAGTCAACTAACTTATTTGGAATGGAAAACACAATTTTTTTCATCTCACCCTGTCTGTGCATGCTAATATGACAATAATTATGAGGACAGGTGTACCGCCTTACCTATGGTATTATAGAACTAGACATCAGATACCCACATCTGCCAAGGTTTAAACATCCCAAGTTGCAAGATGCTGATATTTCTCCGTGAGAATCAGCCCAGAAATCTAGGACTCTCTCTCAGCTACAAGAATACAGAGCTCAAGCATGCATTCAAATTCCCTTCGTGCCTTGCTTTCACTCCCAGACTTTCCACTCTAGTCTTTGATACCTCATTTTTTTTCCTCTCCGAAAGACTCAATAACTGATCCATATTCAACATACCCAGAAACCCAATATTGCCACTATACCAAACTAAGGAATATGCCTTAAATAGTCTAGGAGAACAATTCATAATTGCCAACAGTCTAAGGAATACTGAATCTTCCCAAACCCAAATCTGCTTTTTCCCAGGGAATTTCAACCTCAACACTTACTAGTCTTAACACACCTAATAATGTTGCAAAAAGTGAACAGCAAGAGTTAGCCCTCAAAAGCAGGTTGATGGATTACCAACATAAGTGTTTATGTCAATATTTCAATATATCTGTGATCTCATTTGTAAGAATGAAATGACATCGCTGTTACAGATGGCAACCTCTCCACTCCTCATTCTGCCAGATTTTTCTCCATGCCCTTGACTGCTACATTTTACCTGTCTGAACAGAAACATCCAAGGGCTTCATCGTCCCCCATATGCCCAAGCACTGAGCTAGGATATGTGGTTGGTGGATAGAATTTGGGCAGGAGTTCAACTTGTTATACAAACAAGATGAAGATTATTTCTCTCCCAGCTAATATGTGGAAGAGCAGAGACTTGAACTCAGCTCTCCTAAGAGCTTATTTGAGTTCCAACTTGTGTTCTTTCTTCTCTGTCACCCTTTATGCTGCTTTGTGCCTCCTTTGTGACATGCACTCTGAATACTGAATGAAAAACCCACAAAGAATATGTTTAACACCAGAGGGTGTCATTGCTATTGTCATAGCCTTTTAGAGAGAGTTAATTTATGGAGGATGTTTCACTTAAAAAATATTTATTTTAATTAAAAATAAAAACCACAGGAATTTAATAGAAAAATTAAAGACAATAGAAATGTTAAATTAATGAATATGAGAGCAAATTACAGAGAAACCCAAAGCTATGTGCAAAGAGGAAAACAAATGCTAGGACACAGTATTATTAACTCTATAGTAGCTTAAGAATTATACGGTGGTAATGGGAGTAATGATTATTAAGGTATTATGGCATTCAGGGGTATGCTTGTACTGACTTGAGAACTGATTGTTAAATTTTCAATGTGACCATTTATGCCTTAAATGCTACAAGTTAGGGTTTGGTTTATAGCCTAGAATTAAGAAAATGGTGGAGAAAATGTTAATGATGCAGGTTAAACTTTAAAATGTGTCTGCATTTTCAGAACTCCAATTGTTCAACATTTATCAGGTTACCACTGGGTATAATTTAAAAAAAAAAAAAAGATTTAGAATCATTAAGATTTGGTTTACAGACCAAGTTACTAAAAATTCTCAGTCTAAGTTTTCTCATCTGCAAATCTGTAGCATTTGCCCACTTGTCTCTTACAATCACTCAAAAGAATTTAACCTCTATCCAGGAAAAGCCAAATATCCAACTTACAACATACATATGAATAGACATGTAGTTCATCATCCCGTATATCTTGTACTAATGGACAATGATCTAGGTACAGAACTGAATAGGTCAAAAGAGGAATGGATTTTCTTTGGGAAGTTGTGCAGTATTTTTTCCTGAAACAAAGACTCATTTTTAGCTTGAGTATTCTTTCGGAGAGACTGGAATGGCTGCAAGTCATGGAATACACAGTCTCTAAGACATGAAGTTGTGGGTCACTCAAAAGACAATGGAAAGGCACACAACAAACATGAATGAGTTTCAGTAGGCCGACTAGTAATTATATAGAAGTCAAATAAAAGACCATCAGAGAGATGTATGATTTGGAGAGGAAAAAAAAAAAAAAAAGATGGGTTAGTCAGAATGAGTGACAGAAATGAAGGAGATCTGATGGCCTCCACATATGCTCCATCTCCACTGATATTCATAAGCCCTCAGCATTTAGATGGGCCCCAGGTCTACCAGATGGCCAAGATCCAAATTGGGTAAAAGCTACTCTACTGAATAGAGTTAATAAACTCAAAGGTCCATTAAAATATCAAAGCACCTACCTCACAGGTTTGCTGGGAAGATCAAATGAGATAATGTATATAAACAACACATTCTTTAAATCTTAAAGTGTAAGACTGGTTATGAGACAGAAGAGACTGAGAAGTTACTTGCATGGGAGCTGGAAAGAGGCTCCAACCATCCTTTTCTTTCTTTCATCCTGACCTCAGTTGCCCTGAGGACATTGGAGGATGCAGGAGAGCAGGAAACCACAGTCACTCTCCCTCCTCACTTTATAAAGGAACCTAGTACACAGTAGCTCATACCTTTCTGTCAGTTCAGTAATACAATGAATGGGGCGTTAGTCTTGGAATCAGGAACATCTATGTTTGTTTCCTGCTTCAGACACTCATTGGCTGTTTGACTTTGGACTTCTCAGCCTCATTTTCCTGACCTATAAAATGGGTGTAATAATAGCACCTACCTTATAGGGTTGGTGAGAAAAAAAATATGAGATAACTTATGTAACACGCTTTGCAAATCTTAAAGCTGTTAAAATATAACTGCTATTAGCTATTATGATGATTACCTTCCACATAACGTCAAATGAATCTAATGGATGATAGAGAAGTGGTAGAGAAGGGAATACGAGTGGGGACAGAGAGAACCAAAAATAAAAGGTCAGCAAGAGGAGAAAATATTAGCTTGAGAATCTTTTCTTGTCAGTGCATTCATCAGAGAACAAAATGGATCTGGGAGGGAAAATCAGAGGAATATTTAACAATTATTTATTTTTTTTATTGTCTCTACCCTTCCCCTCACAGGTGAAGTTTATAAACTAGGGGATCTCTTAGAGTGGCTAAGAGGAAATAGCTAGGAAGAGGACTTTGAGGGATGTCTCATTTCTTGTGTTCATATAGCTAGTGCTTAGAACAGTTCCTAGTACACAGTAAGCACTAAAAATGATAACATTCATTCATTCATTCTTTTGTTCACTGATGTTGTTCCCATAAACACCAATAGTTCATATTATTATCAGTCTGTGGTGACTGCTTCTAACTCCATTATTGATCTTCCCAGGCTAAATTGGCCCATGAATCAGATCTAAAAGTTTCCCAAGGGGGACATTAGCTATTTGATTCTCCTTTCCAAAATGGGAAGCCCCAAAAATGAATCACCACAAGGACCCCTCTGAACTCGATTAGTGTCATGGCTTTAGACCCACATCTCTAGAACCCGAGTATTGCTGATTTGACCACTTCCTGTTTTTTGTTTTTATTTTTTCTGATGGCATCCAAATTCACAAAGTTTAATAAGGCCTATCCAAATTTATATAGTGCTATTCCAAAAGCTAAGCTATTTGCTCATGAAAATAAATCTAAGAAAGAATCTGAGGCATTTTTCAAATCCATGTTTCCTGTCTCCATAGCATATGTATTCACAATACTTAGAACTCATTCCAAAAATGAGGAAATGGTTTAATACACATTATCTTTGTTTTCCTTTTATGTAATTCTTTGTTCAATGTTGTTAGAATATTTGAAGTTTTTGAGAACAAAAAACCTTATTCCCAGCATGCTTAGATTTTAGTTTCTGTCATCTATCTGAATTTAGATTCACCTTAACATAATATTCATTACAAGAAAGATGGTGTGGCTACATAACAAATATTATTTAGTGTTTACCATATAACAATATCCACATATGGATCCAAACATTCTTGATCAAGAGGGAAATAAGAACATGTGATTTGCAAAAGCATCACCCAGCATCTCTTATCTACTTTTCCCTCCCCATTTTCTGCCCTAACCCATTGCATATTTCTTTCCTATCATTCTCTCTTTTTTCATTTTATTTCATCTTGGGCCCCTCTTTTCCTAGAAGACATAAAAGGAAACATCTTTTCATTAGCTCCCTTTGGTTGACCAAATAGGCTCATACAAATTGTTTAACTTTTTCTGTGAATGAATATTATAAACATCTCACTTGGGATGTCGCCAGCAAAATTAGAAATTAATCTCTCTATCCTCTTTACCCACCAGTGCCATAATTATCAGGACTTTATTTTTTAAGCAAGATATCATCCCTAAATGAGTTCTGTTTCTTGGTTTTGTAAGTAAAGGTGATGTCTACAATGGTGAAATGATATTGCCTTGGGTTATGAACATGTTGAGAAGAAAGCAATCAGCAAGCATTATTAAGAGTCTGCAATGTATCAGACACTATTGTAAATGGTGGGGCGGGGATACCAAAAAAGGGGAAAGACAGTACCTGCCTCTAGGATCTTACACTTTTATGGGGTGGCAACATGTCTATAACTAGGTCCACAAAGATAGATTCAAGGAGATGGAAAGTAACCTCAGAGAGAATAGCACTGGCAGTTGGAGCAGGGGAGAAACCAGGAAAGAAAGGTTTCTTGCAGAAGATGGCATTTGGGTTGGGTCTTAAAGGAAGGCAAGAATTCCAAGAGGTGGAGATGAGGAAAGAGAGCATTCCAGGCATGGGGACACTCAGTATAAAGGCGCAGAGACAAGGGACGAAGTGTCATGTGGGAGGATCAGCAAGTTGGCCAAGATAGCTGGACCCCAGAGTTTGTGAAAAGGCATAATGTATAAGAAGATTCAAAAGGCAGGAAGGGAGCAGACTGTGGGAGTTTTCAAAGCCCAAGGAGTTTACATTTGATCCTACAGATAACAAGAAACCACTGAAGTTTGCTGAGGGGGGCAACAGGTGTCCTGTTCAGATTGGTGCCACAAACAAATCACTTTTGACAGCTGTTTAGAAGATAGATAGACATGGAGAAAGAATAGTAAGATGGCCATTCGAATAGTCCTGGTGGAGGTCTCAAGGAGAAGATCCAACAACTAGAAGGCAGGGAGTGAGAGGAAGGAAGGACAAAACCAAAGTTTTCCATTTGAGTGACCGAGTGGTGCTACTCTTTGAGAAGTTCATACTGGGACTAGAATTAACAAGGGAGAAAAATGAGTTCTCTTTTGGATGTATTCAGTTTTTGATGCAAACATGAAAATAGAAAAGGTAATTAATTAATTAATAGCTAGTTTTATATCATGTTTTATGTTAATCATCTCAAAGGGCTTTAGAAATCATGTCTTGAACCTCTTCATTTTACATATGAAAAAAACTGAGGATGAGAGAGGCCATAGGTTTTCCAAGGTCACACAACAAGTAAGTAAGTCATGATTCAACCATGGTCCTTTTCTTTCAAATCAAAGCCTCTTTGAAGTACACTGCTCACTTCACTCAATCAACAAGCCTCTTTTAGGTACTGAGACAGACCCTGGAATTTCAAGGGAAAAATGAAATAAATTGTACTCTTAAGGGAACTTAAGGAGACAGCATGCACTTTATAAGCATATTCAAAATAAATGCAAGAAAACTTAAGCAAAAGGAGACACTTGCATTTGGGTAAGTCAAGTTTTATTAGAATTAGAGTAATGATAACAGTTATAAAAAAGGTGATAATTACATAGTGATTTAAGGTTCTCAAAGTACTGTACATACATCATCTAATTTACTTATTACCCTCAAGGATTCAGGGGTCGTGTCATATTTTTATTAATGTCTTCCTTAAAGTTTAGCACAGTTCTTTGAATGCCATAAGCTTTCAACTAAGAAAGAAAGGGGAGGAAAGAGAATAGGATTAAGGAAGGAAAAAAAGAGAAAAATAGGCTAAAAGTTAAGAGAGATAACCTGCATCTTCCAAAAAGAAACTTGACAGTCATTAAGGCCTACAATCTTGTTTTGCCTGAGAATAGGCATTTAAACTCTCAGGAACTCAGAAGGTGTATGTATTTTGGTAGGGAGATCACTGTACCTAGGTCCTTCCATGATTGTCTAAAGGACAATTTTAGCTGAGATGTTGCTTGTGTTGACTTCTGAGGTATTTGATAGACACCCTGGGAATAAAGCAAAAGAATGGATTAAATCTGTGTTTGTGGTTGGTGTGCTGGCTGTGCACAACACTATGCTGGGTTCTGTGCAGGATATAGAAGTATAAGGAGTTCCCCAAATTCAAAAACTTAGTTTTACTGGGGAGACAAAACAAATGCTAATGAAATAACTCATGAATAACACAAGACAGTAGATCCAGCTTGTGCTATTATAACAGGTAACTTTTTAAATTTAAAAAATATGAAAATACATTTACTCTGAAAATCATCAACCATTTTCTGTCAAGTCCCTCTATAATTTCTCTTTCTAATTTCTTCTCTCTCCCTCTAAGATCTTTCCCTTTCTTAGTTGTCTTTCAGGATTCTCTATTTTCTGTTTTTATGTTTGCAATTAATACAGATTGTGGTTTTGAAGAAGCTCACATATTTGGTATATATGAAATAAATTGTACTGAGTCTAGAAAAATTGAATTGTAGAGAAATGTCAAGTTCCATCATATATGGAAAATATAATATATCTCTTTCCCTCATTATTCCCTTAAAACACATCCACATACACACTCACTATCCTAATTCTCATCCTTCTTCTGGCCATCCACCCCATTGTTCCCTAAAATCAGAGATGTCAGTATCTTGAGTTTTTCACAGCAAGATATGAATGCCCCATGACAGATAAACAAATCTATTATTAGTTAGACAAAATCATACCCACCATGTAATCAAAGATTATAGCAGTTTGTTATACAAGAGACATGGAAGAATGTGAGTAAATAGGTAAGTATATGCTCATAATCACTTAATTCACATGAAATATTTTCCCAGCCATTGTCCCTGTTTGAAGTAATTATTGTTAACTTGTAAAAACTGCAAGAAATGTTTCTGATTCTAATGGCCCAATTCTGGCAGCTGGTCTTAGCCTCTGTAAAATAGCCCTCTATGTTAATAAATTAACACAAAAAAATTATAATGACATAAGTTGATGCCTTATCACCATATAGAGAAGAACTCTTGAATTAGAGACAGTTTTCTGGAGATTGGTTTTGAGATAAACACAGTACTACGTAGGACTTGATGTGTACAAGAACAGGAAAAAGAAAGAATTATAGGAATGGTTTCCCAAATGGGGAACACAAAGCGGAGGGATTTACTAAGTTGTTTCATCTCTTCTAAAAGCAGTGAAATAAGGAAACTCCCAACCTTCCAAAAGAGGAAAAAGGCTATTGCTTTGTCTCCCTCCATCTTACCTCACATGCTGATGAAATGTTATTTTTGTGTGTGTTTTTTCCAAGTTATAGTTTCTGAGTCTGCCTCTGCCTGAGGGGAAAGTGGAAAGGAGTGGGAGTGTTCCACAATCTCTTCCCTGTCCTCCTCCTCTGGAAAAATCCCAATCACTGCTCTTGTTGACATACATTTCATGGTATCTTTTCCTACCGGAGACTGTTACAGAAAACAAAGACAAAAACCAACAATAAAAACAAACAAACAAACAAACAAAAAAAAAAACCCTCGGTAACATTCACTTTTCTTTTTTTCTCCTTCCCTTTCTCTTTCCTATTCCTCCCTTCTCCTTTCCTTGTCCCTGATCCCACTCCTTTTCTTCCAGGAACCTTCTGCATCATTTCACTGTGCACCTGTGTGGCCGGGATCAACTTCGAGCTATCACGCTACCCACGCTACCTGTACGGACTACCTGATGACATTAGCCATGGCTATGGATGGTCCATGTTCTGTGCGTGGGGGGGCCTGGGACTCACGCTTATCTCGGGCTTCTTCTGCACCTTGGCCCCTTCTGTCCAACCTGTCCCCAGGACCAACTGCCCCAAAACCAGACCCGAAAACGGGACAGTGTGCTAAAAAAATACAAAAAACAAAAAACAAAAAACAACCCCCATATATATATATATAAATATATATATATAAAATATACATATATAAAACAGAAACTAAAGCAGAATGGTGCCAGTGCCAGGAGAGCATTGAGTTGGCTCAGGCACCCATACTTTCACAGAACTTTGTGTTGCTTCATCCTTTCTCACTAAGATGGGGAAAACTCTGTTGTCATATGGCTCTTCCATCAATTCTTAACTTATGGCTTCATGATTTTTTGAAGGTTGAGTGAAGATGCTCACTTGCAGTTGAGTCACGCTTACTGCTCCTAGTGAGGCTGGGTTGGTGAGCTGGGAAGGGACAGTGGCAAATGTTGGAAGCAGCACAGGAAGTAGGGAATCCATGCCATCAACTGGACCACCAAGAAGAACCCACCACCCACCAATAGTAATGCGAAGAAACAAAACCCTTAGTTCACCTGTAGAATGTAACCAACTCTTGGAGGCCATTCTCAAAACCATCTCTTCTCCCAACGCTCCTGATCTTATTCCCCACCTGCCCCACCAGCTGCACACAAGAATTGGAAGAGAAAACAAACTGAGATGGAAGTTTTCTCTTTGTTTGCCAAACTTTTGGATGAACAAAAGAGGGGAGGGGAAGGGGGAAGAGACCAAGAACCCTGAGAGATGATACTTGCATCAATACCAGGACACTTCTGTGGATGCTCGGACAACCCAGTCTTATCTTCCAGCTGCCTTACATCCAGGTTAAACAGAGGCTGCCCTGCTCCCACCCCCATCTTCTGGGCAGACAGGGGCCTTTGAGAAATGCTGTGATACATGTGTGTGTATAACTTTTCTGATGGTTTTTTTTTTCTTTTTCAAACTGAAATATTGCAGTATGACTGTTGTCTATAAATTGTGCTGATATCTTGGCCCAGGCATAAAGGCCTAGAGAGAGATGAGTTTGTATGGGTGCCAATTCTGCAACTGTGGATTATTGCAGTGTGTCTGTTTGAGTGTATGTGTATGAGAGAGAGAGAGAGAGAGAGAGAGAGAGAAAGAAAGAGAGAGAGAGAGAGAGAGAGAACGCATGTGTGTATTACTAAGGTGTTATCAATTGATTTCAGTTTATCTATTATTTTTAAAACAGCTCAAAATTCTAGATGGCAGAATTAAGAGAACCATTAGATATGGTTTTGCATATTAATCTGGAGACTATGTGGGAGTAGTCCTCTTAATTGTGGAAGTTCAAGACACAGCTGGGCAAAAAGCCATTACAGAAGGAGAAAGGGGAACAAAGGAGGGAGAAAGAATGGTGCTTTTGATTGGTGTATGCTAAACAAGACCTTTCTACTCCCCATCAGTGGTAACTCCCGTTTCATTGGGTATTTCCTCCTATATCAGTTCACTCTCTGAAAAGATTCAGAGAAAGAAAATCTGCTTTCCATAGGCTTAATTTTGTATGATATTGCTGTAAATCAAACTGAAACTTGTTGCTCTTTCCATCCTTTCCTCTCCTTCCTTTTCTTTCCAATCTTCAAGGTTGTGAGTCCCAGAGTAGTTGTCTTGGCTGCTAACCCCCAAGTGGAAGAAGGATAAATCCAGCACAGTATCTTGGAATTGCTTTGAACAAATTGACACTGAGATAGCTAGAGGAGCCAGGAAGTGAATCAGGCAGGCACGAAGCTATAAAATTAGCAGTCTGCCAAAGAGAGTAAGAAAGGAGCACAAACCATAGCCTGCCACGGGTAGTAGAGTACTATGCTGTGCTATGCTTTTAGACAAGAGGATGACCCTTGAGATGGGGTTACTACATAGCAAGGATGAGGTAAACAGCAAATCTATGTAAGTGTAACGTTTTTGCTAAATCCTGTGGATCACTTGCCAGCCACTAAGTCTCTCCTCTATCCATTTATATTCCCTTATTCACCTACCTACTGACCCAATCCGCCCTCACCCTCTCCCCTAGTCACATATACTCACACCTCTCTCAAAACATGCTAATTTTTTGGGAGCTTTTGTGTGTATGAGGTTAACTGTGCGGTATCCTGGCGTGCAATGTTCTGTGGGAGTGTATACCTGAATGTGTGCATCTATGTATATTTGAGTGTGTTTGTATGTGGGTGTGTATGTATCCAGGTGCAGGTGTGAGTGTTTCTATGTCGGGGCTTCTCAAAATTACGATGAGAGGTACAGCTGGAAATCATCTACTCCAACCTCTTCATTTTACAGATGTGGAAACTGAGGCCCAAAGAGGTTAAGTGACTGGGGATAGATGTCAGCATGTATAAAGGGGGTCTTTGTAGTTATATGAATATGGGGGGGATGGGGAGAGGTGTCTGTGTATAACCATGACTGTTATTAGCCTATAACCGGAATAAGAATTATTTTTTAAATGGTGGATTTATTCTACAGGAAAGAGAAACAACTATCAGGAAAACCTGCAGTTTTTAGAACTCTAGGGAAATGCTCTTATCTTTTTTTTTTTAATTTTGAAATGATTTCCTCCTAGGGGGAAAGGCATAAATGCCTCTGTGGGCATGAGGAGGAGTGAAGAGAAGTATCTCAGATTGAGAGCCATTTTGCCTTCATTCCCCTCTTGGGGAAGAAATGTTGGTCTGAGTAGGTGGGCAAATGGCCATATCCACGAGTATGCTTGGAAGCCTTCCTTTGGGGAAGGAGGTTTGCCTGTGCCTAAAGAGTTTCTGAAGCCAAACTCCAGCTACTTGAGTAAGTGGAAATTTTACAGATGGTGGCAGCTTGGCACAGGTAATTCGTTGCATTTTTTTAAGTCACCAAATCTTTGGGTTCTGGCCTTTGGAAGCACCATTGTTTTTTCCCCTTCCTTTTTATTCTATACTATTATTAACAGATTTTCCACCTTATTAAAAAAGCTTTCTGGAAGCTGGTGAAAAACTGGAATGATTTTTTAAAAACTTTTCCTTAGCCCTAAATTTTAGACTTTTCAAGACTTGAATGCTTCTCAAATGTATTATGGGCTCCTGGGGATCAGGGAACCAGACTCTTCTGGCTGATTCTCTCCACCTGTGCTGTCGTATTCTAGACAAGGCTACCTCTGACCTCCAGTCAGCAAGATACACGTGTTGGCTTGTTGTTTCAAACATGGGGATGGATTTGCCCTGATTCATCCCGTGTCTTTCTTACCTGAATCTGCTCTTGTCAGTCCGCCTTCCGCTGGCCAGGATTAGAAGAGAAGTCTTTTGTCATGGAACAGAGCAAATGGAGAATTAAATGACCAGACTCCAACCAGCTCAACCAAACACTGCAGTTCTTCATATGGAAATGTCCACAATTAAGCCAGTCACTCATACCTCAAACCCAGTCAGATTAGTGTGTATTATTTTGACATCTTTCAAATTCCCAATCTAAGACCTTGCCCTCCTAAAGAGATTCAGGGTCAGTGTCCTACCAAAGTCCCTCTAGATAAAATAGAACCCCCATATCTTTTGCAGTTGTGTGGCTTTGAGTGAACGTGAAGTACATCTATGTTTGTTACTAGGAGATACTGGTGTAGAAGGACCCGCTTTCACTCCAATTCTTACCCTTCCTAGAATTTTTCTGACTCCATTCCCATCTAAGGGGATGAAAACAGCTATTTTGACTATTTTTGACCTCATTTCTTCCTGATCTTTCCTCCTTTCCCATTTTAGTAGGAAAAGTTTCTCTCCTCAGTTTGCTTCCTCCAATCTATCCCTAATTCTAGCTTTGCATGGTATTTCCCAGTAGGATCAGTCATTAATCACTTATTGAGTCCTCCTTAGGAAGGTCAAAGAAGCCAGTTTATCCCCTTAGAAACAATGAGGCAATTCCATTTGTTACCCTCGCCCAACACCCCTCTCTCTGACTTTTTAAAAACTGCCTCTCTCCTATCAACTCCCTAATTCACCTGACAGGTGTTACTCTTTTAATTCATTGAATGTCAACCTAGAAAGATCCTAAGATAATTACCACAGGGGTCTTCGTGGGCATTACCCCTGTTGAAACTCCATATGACTACCACCCCAGTTAACCATATCTTATGTGTCCCCAGAACTATTTGTAGGGCCCCATTAATTACAGAAGTCCTACAGATGGCCCCGATGGGGGATTATTGAACGTTAAGACTAATCCTTCCTTATCAGGTCTTTTATCTGAAATGAATTGCACTGTCATTTGAGTATACTCATCCCTAGATTGTAGGAGGAGATGTCCAAAAAATGTTTGTCTTGACTTTGCAAATTTGGGGAAGAGGCTGTTCTCATATATAAGCTAATGCCCATATTTTAGTAAAGATATAAATTATGGTACAGAGACCTGAAACTAAAAACCCAATACATAGCAGTCCTAATATGGTGTTTAAATTTTGGATTCATGTGATACCCTTAAAATGAATTCTGAATAATAGAATCAAATGTTTGCTTCTGTCAAGAATAGTCAGATTTACATTTTCTTCTTACAAATGAATTGTCCAGTAATTAGATTTTTCAGGTCTTTTCGGGGAAAAGAGGTCATCCTCTTGTGCAATTCTGATATACTTCTTGTTTTGTTTTGGAAGTTAGGGTGAAGTTATATTTCTGTAAAAATGCCCAGTCTTTCATGGGACAAGTATTTCTATGGTTCTATAGAAGGTTTTCCCATCAAAGGCTTGTGATGAAACTGAGAAGAGATTGTGGTACAGTGTGGAATAATTGATCCATACCTTCCATGCTCCCCCCCAATGGAATGCCTCTTTCTTATCTAGCTAATATGGGAGATGTGACTATAAAACATGACAAATAATTTTTAAATTAATTGGCCAGAAATTTAAAAATTCAAATGATTGCTAACCCATTCAAAATGATAACTCTAGATGGCTAAGTGAACTAACCTCAGTGATAGTGCCATTGTTTAAAGCATTCTAGAATGCCTTCTTTGGAATGATTTTTAGCAGTCTATGACATATTCTTTTGATTATTGCCCCAACAGTGGCAAATCTTTGTTCATTTTTTGAGAATATATATGTGATTTTTTAAAAAAGAAGCTGCAGAAAGTCATTTGCAGTCGCCTCAGATGAATGAGTTAGGTGATCAAGCTGGGTAAGACAGGACTGAACAGAAATAAAGCACAGGTATCAAATTTTAAGGGAACTAATTTTATATGTATTTGTAAGTCATTACAAAGGACTCCTAAAATTGTTTGGGATTGATGAGAGCATTGTTGAAATCAGTGTCAATACTAAAATTCTCACTTTTTGTGCCTGAAGGGCCACAGAATGATTAGGAGAATTGCCTCAGCTTTTAAATGGCAGAGTGAATGGAAGCCAAAATAAAACTGCATTTCTATAGAAATTTCATTGGTCCATGGACTGGACAATCAAAGGCTGGTGATGAGACTGAGAAGGGATTATGATATATATTGAAATAGTTGATCCAGACTCATGTTCCCTCCTAATAGAATGATTCTTTCTCATCCAGGTAATGTGGGAGATATGATTATAAATTAGATTAATAATGTTTAAACAAATACACCAGAAATTCAAATTCTTTTGAACCCAGATCTTTGAGTCTAATCCTAGGACTCTTAACTTCCTTCATATTTCCTTTCCACTAGAATAAGTGTATGGGATCCCAAATATGTTTTGAAGAGGAAAGCACTCATTCTGGATACTTACGTGTTTCCTTTAAAATGTGATTGTGTATTGTCCCTACTGAATACATATTGAGAGCAGAAAGCAAGAAAATAGCTTCTTTCTATTCCTGATGATGATATTTTTTCTCTCCCCATCTTCCCCCCAACAGTTCTTGGAAAACGCCTTTCACTTCAAGGAATCTACAGAGAATTAGTTCTCTAGCAGGTGTCTGATGGCCTTCTAAAAGCCATGTATAAGGGAAGATGGGTTAAGCATCTAGGAAGGAAAGCAAGGAGCAGAGAAAAGCAATGAAAAGTTTAGAACAAACCAAGAACAAGAAGAAAGGAGAGTTCTTGCCTTTCAGGTTTGGGTTTTTTTTTTGTGGCATATCATGGATATTTCACATTTATCCCCAAAGGAGTCACTTAGAATACCTAACTCTAGACAAAGTGCACAGATGGTTAGAGAAGGCTGGCTATTTTTATTCAGCTTTGTCTGGGATGAACAACCCAGAGATGTGCTCATCCGAAAAAAAATTTCTGCTTGCTATAAGGGCACATCGCAGCAAACATAGACAGTAGCAGAAGCAGCAGCAGAAAAAAAGTGTGAATTCTAAGGAGATTTAGCAAGAAGACCCACCTTATTAGAAGATGGAGCAGTTCACCTCAGAAATGGCCTTTGAAGAACTTGAGAAAGGTTCCAAAACTTGGATAATCTTTTCTTTTTATAGGTGTCCTAAGTCTTACTGATTAGGACCACCTGAAAAAGGCAATCCATTAAACTGTTATCAGTCATTTTTACCTTAGTGCAGGGTATCTGAGTACAGATTTTGACAAGAAATACAGTGCAGTAGACCTGTATTAGATATGATCCTTAAGGTACAGAGAGAGTACAGGTATCAAGCTTGCTTCACGATTGTGTCTAGATAGGGCTGGCTATGTTTTATTCTCCACATAACAGCATACCCTCATCTAGAACATAGTCAAAGGCAAAAACTCTAAAATTACCTCAAAGAGAATTAGACACATTTTTAAAAGGTCATACTATATGAATAGAGTAGTAGAATTATAAAACATCAGATCTTGAAGCTGCCTTAGCGATCATATAGTCCATCTCCCTAATTTTTAGAAAAGAGGAAACTGAATCCCAGAAATTTCAAGTAACGTGAAGGTCACTCAGGTTTCTAGCTGAAGAACCTGCCCTACAACCCATGTTTCTCTCTACACTTAGCCCAGTATTCTTGCCACAATCTACAAAACTATTTTTCACATAATCACATAAGACATCTTAACGATAGCTTCATGTTAACTTCCTTACAAGATAGATAATGAATCAATTTCTGCAGGTTGCTTTTTGCCGGTGTCACCCTAGCTTCATAGTTATTAAAAAATATTTTCCAGTCATAGACATGATTTGTGCCAAAATTCTCTGGGCTATTGTGTCCTCATGTAAAATTAGAATGTTGAACCAAATAACTTCTAAGGTCTTTTCTGACCCTAAATTCCTGAAATCACTCTATACTCCCTGACCCTATCAATAACACACTCTAAGTTGAAGCCCAAGTTAAAAATATATTCTATAATTATGGAATAGAAGAAAGCTAACTGATCCATATAGCACTGACACTCATTGTAAAGAGTACAAAGTACTACTTTTTGAAGAGAGAATCCCATATTGAAAGTCAGAAAACTTGTGTTCAAGTCTTAGCTTTTCTGCTTAATTATCTTTGTAATGTTGTGCTCTCTGAATCTTGGTTTCTTTATCTATCAAATGAGAGAGTTGGACTAGATGACATCTTTCTAGTCTTAGTTATGATATCATTCTTTTTTATAAATTTGGCATCATTAGCATAATGCTTGAATCAAATGAGCATGTTGAACCACAGGAAAATGATGACTGAGATACTAAGAACTCAGTGTGTGGCCAGTGATACAGCCAGAAGAAAGCTTTATGAACTTTCTTCTAGGTTCTTTTTTTTTTTTTTTTTTTTTTTTGGTGGGGAATGGTATTTCAATCTAATTATAGACATAAGGAAACTGAGATTAGTGACCCACTAATTTAACATGGAAATATATACACATCCACACATACAAATGTGAACTTTGGCTGACTTATTTTCCCCTTTTCATCTTTAAGCTTTTTTAGCTCTAAAACAGGGGTAAAATTCCATTTTAGTTCATGGCATTGCAAGGATGACAGAAAAGGGAAAATGAGAGTAAAGCAACTTGCAAATATAAAGTTTCATCCTAATGATGCATTGTTCCATTGGTCCTGAGACAAGAAAACCTCATGTCTTCACTCTTCCCCTCTAGTTATTGCAAAGCCCTACTAAATCCCCGTGATTTCAGTGATCTTGGGAACTGTCAGATGAGGAAAACTCCCTCCGTGTATTCAGTTCACTTCTTAGCAAATTATGCAAGAGCTGTCCAATGTACCCAGGGTCACATAGCCACTATTATTCAGTGGTGATACTTGAACCTAAGTCTTCAAGATTTTGAGATTGGGTTACTATCCTTTTCACAATACTGTCTCTTCTGAGCATGTATAATACAAGAATTTACAAAGGACCTTGAATCTGAATCCGAAATGGAATCCCTTCTTTGCAGATATCCCCATACTGTAGTTTCAGTGAAAACTGTACTAGTATTCTGGGCAGAGAAAAATCTATTCTGTTTTTTAAGTTCCTCCAGAGAAGGAGATTCCATAACCTTCAGTCACCCCTCCAGGGTTTTTCCCCTTATCTCTAATGCCAATTCTGCATAAGTCAATTTGAATAACTTTCCTCTTATCTGTCCCCAGAGATGGTAGAACAGAGCTGACCATATGGGGCAATTAGCATATATGAGCTAGAACAATTAGCTATTAACAGAGCCACATAGTGTCCATTCTGTATTCACCTCCCTTCTCCACCCCAGCCCCACCTTTGCTGCACATGAGAGGAAAAAAAAAAACAATATTCTAGGTAATTTTACTGAATATCTATTTCATCCTTAAGAAAAGTTATATTTCTAGGAATCATACATTTTATTTTGAGCTGTAATGGGAACACAGGTGAGTTTGTCTGATGTAGAGATTTATATGTAGGAGAAGACAGGATCCTGATGAAAAGTCCATGGCAGCTTTGGGGAGATTATGCTCCCCAAGATAAATTCAGGATGTAGGTCCCTCCAGAAGACTGAATGGGACACTGTTGTCCTTAAGAAATATGGGCCTCTGACTCTGCTTTATTCATAGCATTGGGGTCCAGTATAATGAGATTACTTTATTATCACAAGGAGCGATGCTTAAGGTTGTAAAACTCAGCTGAAAATAGGGGAACTATTTTCGTTCTGATAGCATATTTGTTCAGTACTGATAACCAAGATATGAGTTTCAAAAGAAATTGAATGCAGGGTTTCAAAAACCATCTTACTATCTCTTTGGCAAACAGTGGCCTTAGTGAATTTAAACTGATTTATTTAGTTCTAAAGGACCAGGTACTGCATTTTGAAATGTTTTGTATTCCCTTCTCCCTTTCTCCCATTTCTTCCCCTTTCTCTTTCCAACTAAGCTTTTCCTTTTTCTTTTAGAGGTCAACTATAAACTCTTTCTAGCCTGTGTTTCTGTGTGTGTTTTCATGTGAGTGTGTTGATGTGTTTCCTGTAAAAAGAAGTTATTTCATTAGCTCATTTTCATCCTGTTCCTTGCCCCCATCCACAGTGTGACTATTTTGCTATCTGAGATATCTGTTAAAAAAAAAAAAAAGTGTGCAAAATAAAAGTTGACTAGAAATTGAAAAATAGAGAATAAAGAGTAAGAAAGTGTAAGATCTGTTCAATATAAAGACAGTTTTCAGATTTCTAGAGAAGTATAGGGACTACCCTGAAATCATGTCACTACTTTCTTATTTTCCTTTATTCTGCCTTCATCTCATTTCAGATTAAAGGGAGAGAGAAATTATTAGTTCCCGTGCCATTAAAATTGTGGGGTTATAGACTTAGAAGAGATCTTGAAAATCATGTACTTAAAACTCTTCATTTTGTAAAATGGAAACCTAACACTCTGGGAGAATAAGTCCCATCTCACACAGTTAGAGGAAGCGTCTAGACTAAAACCCAATTCTACAGGCCAGGACCCTTTCCATTATACCACAATGCCCTTCTATGTTTCTGCTGGCAACTTTTCTAGATGTTAGTCATCATCTGTAAAATTGTCCTAAAGGATTCTTGTTTAAAATCCATTTTGCAAAAGGCAAAACCAGCACAAGCTGGCAGGGCAAGATTTAGCTCAATAGACTGGAAATTAAGCTTTGCAGATACCATTCATAGCTTTGTCAGAGTCTTGGATGAGTCACTTTACCTCACCATGTCTCAGTTTCCTTCTCTGCTCCACAGACTTCCAGGTCACCTTGAAATACAAAGTATGTAGTACGGTCTAGTTCCTGCTTTCTACTATACTGTTCTTTCTTGGTGAGATGCTATTTCCTTATGGCACTGAGCTTAATTCAGAGCATTATGCTTGCCTCCATCTCACTAATCTCAACTCCCCGTGGAGGTTAATAATCTTAAACAGCAGCCAGTTTATGCTCTAGGTCCAAAGCCTTTTATCTACCTTTTTCATTCTCAAATGCCTTTCCCCACCTACTTCTATTGTCTTTCCAAAGGCACGTTGATGTCCTAGAATGGGAGAGAGTACTATGATTTAAATAAAATAAAGAGTTCAGTAAACAATATTAACCAAATAGGACCCATTCCCTATTGCATGTCCTAGAAAAGGGATTTAGGATGAGGGTGGATAGCTCTACCTCCAGCTTGCATGGAAGTGAAGAGGCACAAAACAAACAGAACAGGGAAACATTAAAAATAATGTCAATTTTGGGGAGAGACAGAGCTGCTGAAAAAGGAGTAAAATATTAGTAATAGTAATTAAAATTAAAAGGAGTAAAAAAAAAAGGAATAATAAAAAAGAGGAGTAAAAAAAAATTTTTTTAAAGGGATTCATCCTTGCTTGATTCAGTATTTAGCAATAGAAGAAGAGAAAAGATATTTAAAAGGGGACAAGTTAGGTGCCAATTGGGGATGGGAGAGACACAGAGAATCTAAATTGGCATTGCCCACCCCCAAGACTGGAAGTAGGAGTATACAACTAGCTTGGCAAGCAACCCAAACTTCACTTGCAAACTCATTCCTTCACAATCTTTCATATTAAAGTCATTCAGTGTCAACGAGTCCTCAGTTGACAGGCTACGAATGAATTCTCTTGAAAATACATCTTGGCTTTTTTTGAGTAAAGAGTATTCTCACCCTGGCTGAGATTCATCACAGCTGGCTAAGGAAAAAGACAAACATGTATTTAGATTTAGGAGTGAGGTCTGGGACACCTCCCCCTAAGTCTTCAGCAGTGGCTGAAATTTGGGGCATGTTCCTTGTTTCAGCTCTCCTCCCTCTGAATGGCATCCTGCACTCATCTGCCTTGGCCACCTACTTAGAAGAGCTCCCAAGGCCAAAGGGTCTTCTTGACCAGAGTAGCATCCCTGTCTGCTCTTTCCCAAGTTTGTGTCCTGGACTTGGCCAGATCCTTCTGCAGATCCAGGGGAGACTGCAGACCTTCCTCACTCGAGTCTGGCTCATTTGCATGTCAAATGGTATCCCCATTTCATGATTGCCTTCCAGAAGGAAGGGCAAACAACCATTAACACTTTATGTCCTTTGAGCAAATTTTTAGTATCTGTTCTGATCAAGCTGCCACCATCTCTACCAACCACTTCAAAAATTGAGGTTTTTTACTCAGTCCTTGATTCCCCCAATCTGTTAGGCTCAGGACTTTTGCCTTAAATTCAAATGGTAAAAGAAGATGATCAGGGATAATGGGCGATTACTCCTAGTTTGTGTTTCCTGGACTCTGACAACAGCTTTGCAACTTTTATCTCCATATTTACAATGGGTCTCAGTCTCCCATCACATTATCTCCCCATTACACATAGAGGCCCTCCTTCTGACAGGAGACTCCAGTGTTCAGGAAAGAGATGCTCCCGGAGGTCAGAAGACGGAGGATGGGGAATAAAATAGATATAACTACCTGAGTGTTCCCAAAGCATTTCAAAGGGGCAGTCTGAGAAGGTACAATTTAAAAAGCAGCATCCCACACCCTGTATTTCAGATAGGAAGAAAATGAGTGGGTTTGGTGTTTTTTATACATTGTCATGAGACTGAAGCTATAACTGGCAAAACACTCAAACAACTGAATATTTATAGCCCACCAGAATATTGCTCAGCCAATACAAAATTACTTACCTTTACTTTTATTTGCATAGTGCTTTCTGATTGGGTAGAAGAGGAGTGGTGTGTCCTGCAGGATTCTAACATCTCTGCTATCCTTGGAGATAGCAAATTCTTGTGGTTATTGGTGCTAAAATAAGATTAAATATTATGTTAATTTGTTCTGATATGATGTGAATAATTGTGTTGTTTAATCTTACCAAGAATGCAACATCTTATCAGATCTATTGTACTGTCTGTTCCTTCTCGTAATTAATTACAGGAAAGATGATCAGAACCAGATTTTAAATTATTGTGATATTCTGAAAAGTAAATTTAACAGGGAAATGGGAGGGGGGAATTAAAAGGGAAATTGCCAGGTTCCTGCAACTTTGAAAGGACTGAGGAAGAAGAGAGCATTTTGGGACTTCACCGAAAAACTGACTGCATCTTGCAATTTTCTTTTTCAATTGGCAGAAATATTGTATTTTCATCGATTGAAGAAAAAAGTGTCTGGTAATTAATTAAATGACTTGTTCATGGAAAAATAAAAATAAATAATCTGTCAGTTGTGGAATGTAAACTGATTAAACAATTAAATAAAAAAGATTACGTTGTGTGTTTTAAGTGGATGTGTCTGCTTGTGTGGGGGTGGGGGGGAATTCAGGATAGAGAGGTAAATCATTCACTAGGATTTGAAAGAAAGAAATGATACAGATGAGGGGGAAAAAAGGAATCCTAATGTTGATTTTCTCCTCTTACAGAAAGCTAACAACAGAAAGAAAAGGAAAAAAAATGTACTTTATTAAATCTATGGTTACTTCCCTGGAGATTCCCTTTTTGCTATTTACCTAGGCTTTCCTAGCCAGGTTTAACCTTCCCCCTTACTCCACTCCCATATATACACTCTCTTTTCCACCTGACAAACCAAATATCCTTTTCTCTAGCTTCTCATTTGCTCTTTTGAGAGCATTTGTCTGTGAGTCTCTTGATAGATACGCAGTTATGTACATTATGTACTTATGTCTTTGGGAGGCAGCACAGCAGGGGGGTGTGCAGGCAAGTGGGTGGAGATGGGAAGGGGTGACCTAGAGCTTTCAGCTAAAGAAATATCATGTCCCTGGGGGTGGGGGGAAAGGAAAGGAAAGGGAAGGAAGGGAATATGTTTTTGTGTTTAAGTGATGTTCCAATGAAAGAATGATACACTAATGAGAAGGTACATGATTATACCTATTTGGGGTTTCTGGGTAAGAAAGCTGTTTACAACATTTCTTCTGCCTCTAAATCTATAATCTGAAGGTATGTTTGTTATTATCATCATTACGCAGCTAACTGAATATCATAGTATTGAAGAAAAATGGCCTGCCTCCTGGAAGCTATAGGATATTGTGTGCATCCATACAAGAATTTAGAAATCCTAATGTAGACAACAAATTAGGAAAAAACAAATTTAAATATGAAGGATAAATACTTAAATTAGAATGTAATGGGGGAAAGAAGGTTGGCAGAGACCTAGAAAAGAGACAAATTAATGGGACAAATTATGGAGCTAAGTGGGATCTCCTAGAATATCCTCTAAGTTATGGAACTTGGGATCCAAGTCTTCTTCTTAGTGGATGAAGGATGATGTGTCTTTCCTATTTCCTGTCCCATACAGCAACTCCATACTGCCAGGATTCTCTAGAGATAGTTCCAGGAAGAGGCTGGTATCACTCTGGCTGAAGGTAAAACTCTGGAAGATAAATATAGCCGGTTCCATTTCCTTTTTTCCCTTGGAGCCAGTGAGCAAGCCTTAACTTCTGAGATGAATCAGTCTGCTACACTGAAATGTGTGTACCTGCATCATACCTAATTCCCCTTAGAGAATTTTACTGTGAGAGTGTTTAAATAATGGCACAAGGCAAGCTCAAATGGCTTTTGGATTTTCTGGTTTTTTAAGGCCCCTATAATAGACTGATGGGAGGGAGGCCCTTGAAATGACAAATAAGACTTTAATCCCTCAAGTCTAAATTATTTCAATTCCTCTTGCTTAGAATTTCAGTCATCCTAACACAGGATTTCTATCAACATTCTTAAGACTGACACAATAAATATTATCTCCTTAACCATCACTGCCCCCATTCCACCACTGACTAAAGACAATAGGATCCTGGATCTAGGACTGGAGGAGGTCTCAGATGCTATATGATCCACTCCTCTCATTTCACAGATGAGGAAACTCAGATCCAGGAAGGTGAAGGGACTCAAGCAGGAGTTCACATTGGCAATGTGTCATAAACAGAATGACAGTGTTCTTTCCCATGTATCAAAGCTCTTTGCGTCCTTTCCTCACCTTCCCTATGATGAGAGTTGGTCATTGAGCTCTTGGGCCAGTACTCTCTCCTTTGCCTAGTAGTTCCCCTCCCATCTAGGGCAGAGCCCTCATATACCTGAATGACTTTTTTCCCATCACAGATTACCAAGCCATCTTTCTTTCATCATTTATACTTGTTGGAATCCTGCCTTCTCCATGAAGCTTTTCTGGATGGAAGTCTGCTGGCCTTGAGATTTGGACTCCCAATTGCTTCTTATTCATAGTCCTTAGAAAGCACTTGCCCTGGTTGTCTATAAATAGAATAAAATCCTTATATTCAATGTGTATTTATTTAACATATGAATCCCATGTCATGGTGAGCTAGCAAATTATTTTCTAATAGCTTCAACCAAGGGAATAGGACAATCTAGATTACAAAAAAATTCTGTCCTTTTCCTGTTGAAGAAAAAATAAGCACCGGGGACACTTAAACATGCCTGAATTAAACCAACATATGCTTTGAACCTTCATTTTAAGCATATGGCTAAGGACCCTTCTCTAAGAAGATGAGAGAATTATTCCCAATTGGAGTTTAAATACAGAGGAGAACTTGTTTTAAAGTCATTTTCAGTCTGTCTCCTGAGAAAGATCCTTCATACTGTAGCCTGACCTGGTTGGCAGGCAGAAAGTCAAGAAACCAAGAGGAAGGAATATGACTATGTCCTACTTCCAATAGGGGCCTGCCCTCAAAGAATAGCTGTTTTTGGCCCAAAGCATTATTGACACAAGTAGAGAGATAGCCTGGGAAGAAATAGCCATTGGCCTTTGCCCTAGTCTCCAAGGAAGCCTCAACCATAAACTTAAGGACAGAAAACCCAGAGTACTTTGATCCAGAGAGAATACAGGGCAACATAAGGGAGTTACAGGGTCAAGTTGGAATAAAGCCCTTCCTGCCTGAAACTTCAGTATTCCTTTTCATTTCTTATTTTTTATCCTGAGGGCAAAGTTTAGCTTGAAATATATAATTCCCTCCTGGCTGAAGGAATCTGAATCAGAAAGCATATACACTTGAAATTAATTCTAAGGCAGATCCTTGGGAAAGTGGTATGAAACCATGTAAGCACAGGGTTTGGAGTCAGGAAACCTGACTCTTCATCTCTGATTCTATATCCTCCACAACAAATGAGGAGAAAAATAATTCTCTATGAGGTCATTGCTTTATAGCATAAATCAATCAATAAACACTTATTAAATGCCTATAATATTCCAGGTACTGTAGACATTATTTAAAATAATAACAATAATAGGTCATTTTTAGGAGTTTAGAGTTTACAAAGTATTTTCTTCATAAGAACCTTGCAAAAATAGCTAACACAAGAATTATAATATTCCAGGTACTGTAGACATTTATTTAAAATAATAACAATAATAGGTCATTTTTAGGAGTTTAGAGTTTACAAAGTATTTTCTTCATAAGAACCTTGCAAAAATAGCTAACACAAGAATTATTATCTTCATCTCTATAGTCAGAGAAACTGAGGCACAGTGTGCCTAGGTGACACAACCAACACGTACTAGAATGGGTATTTCATGCTTTTGACCTTTTTGCACTATTACACGATGCACTCTGTGTAACAAACTGGACTTGTATCAGGAAGTGAAGTGGCTAGAATGGGCTCTGGCTTTTAAAAGTTTCTTCTAACCTTCTCAAGTACCAGGAGTTCCAATGATTTCTCCTGGGTCTCCTCTCCTTTTCAGTTTCTCGGGTATTTTTTTCAGGTAAGGGAACAAAGACCTTGGATCCATAGTTTCTTCCCTAGTTAGTCTCACCTGAAGTAGGATAACTGAGAATGTCCACCTACTATCGCCTGGGATGCCTGCTACCTAGTATAAGTGTGTCTTATTCCTTTGTTCTTTTTCCTCACAAATTTGCTTTTCTAAATTACCCATTCTGTTATCATGTGAAAGATAGGAAGCATTTTTTTTCATCACTGGTTCCTGATCTTCCTTCACTCAGTAACTTCAATGACAGAATTCATTGACATGAGCACTCATTACAATTCATCTTATAACTTAGTAGAGGGGACAGCTAGGTGGTACAGTGGTTAGAGTCTCAGATCTGTAGTCAGAAGGATCTGCGTTCAAATCCAGCCTCAGACACTTATTAGCAAATCATTTAATTCCAGTTACATCCCTATTTATTAAGCACCTACTATATGCAACTAAATGTTGGTGTTCAAGAATTGCTCTGGCTGTTCCTTGAAGGATGAGAGGGATTCTCTAGGGCAGAGGAGAGGATGGAATGTCTTGCAAACATGAGAAACAGCCACTATGAATTTATAGATCTAGGAGATAGCATACCATGTGTTAGGAACAGAGAGAAAGCCAGTTTGTTTGAATTGTTAAGTTTGTGATAGGGAAGTAATATACAATGAAACTGGGAAGATCAATTGGGCCAGATTGTGAAGGGCTTTAAAAGCTAAATAAAGGAGTTTATAGTTTGTCCTAGAGGCAACAGGGAACTCCTGGAGTTTATTAAGTAGAGGAGTGACATGGTGAGATCTGGGCTTAAGGAAAATCACTTTGGCAGCTATGTGGTTGGTAAACTGGGGAAGAGACTTGAGAGAGTGAAATTGTTGCAAAAATGTAATTGAGAGGTGATGAGGGCTGAACAAAAATGGTAGCAATTTGAAGAGTGAGAAGCAATTGTATATGAAAGATGTTAACAGTTAAAACCACAGAACCTGATGAGGTCAACTAGAAAGTATAAGGAGAAAAAGAAAACAAAACAAAACAAAAAAACAAACAGAGCCTTAAGGAACACCAACAAGTAAAGAGCATAATATGGACAAAGACCAATAAAGGAGATTGAGAAAGATCAATGAGACAGAGAGAACAAGGTGAGAACATTGTGACAGAGATTATTCAGGATAAGAGGATGCTCAATGGAGTCAAATGTAGCAGAGAGAGAGAGATCAAAATGAATGAGTATTGAGAAAAAAAGACCTTCAGCTATGATAATTAAGAAATCATTGGCAATTTTGGAGAGGAACATTTCTGTTTACTGATGTGGACAGGAGTCAGATTCCCCAAAATTGAAGAATGAATGAGAAAAGAGCAAGTAGAAATGTGGAGTAAGAACAGACAACTTTGAAAATTTGGCTGAAATAGGGAGGACAGATATAGAATGATAACTTGAGGGGATGGGGAGCTCCAGCAAAAAGTGTTGTGGGATTTTTAAAAAATATTGTGGAGTACTTGGGCACTAGTAGAGAGGGAAAGATAGAAAGTGAGAAAGAGAGAGGGGGAAGGAGAGACAGAATATTCACATGTAGATTTGGCTTTAGCAAAGAAAAGAGTTGCCTTACTGCCAGAGACTGGGTAAAAGAAAAAAGAATAGGAGATGATACCAAGGGCTTTTGAGATGAAGAAAGAAAGAAACAAGCTCAATTTTCTCATTAAAGTGAGAAGTAATGTCCTTATCTGGAAGGAGTCAAGAAGGGACAGAGGAGGTGTGGGAAGCTTGAGGAAAGAAGAGAAGATTTAGAATAGTTTCTCTTGCAGGAGTGAGATAAAAGAGGAATCATTTAAGGAGGAATAAAAGGATCACTTTTGCTGTACAGAGGGTTCAGCTCAAGTTGGATAACTTGAAATTATAGGTTACTAGTCACGATGGTTATGTTTTTCTAGCTCTCTTTAGCAGCATATTGGTAGAAGAGGAGAAATGGTAGGAGTCACCTAGGGCTGGGGTTTGTCAAGTGACAAGTCAATTGGATAAGAAATGGAAAAATTTGAGAGTTGATAATCGTGAGTAAAGAAATGGATTAACTATAAGACTGAGTTTGGGAAAGGAGCTGAGCGAAGGCAGAGCAAAGGTAATGACGGATCTGAGAAAGTACTGAATTGTGAAGATTTAGAGGTTGAAGTGAGGACAAAGAATATTGTCTCATTTTTATTGCTAGAAATCAAAGGTGAAAGAGCAGCTTTATTGGCACCTTGGAGCTCAAAAGAATTTTTTTGGACCATTTAGAAGGCATTTCTGGAAATTTCAGAAAACTTAAAGTCATCTTTGGGGCCTTTGAAAAGCTGAGGGATATGCTCCACCATCCTATTTCTCATTCTAAGTTTTACTGTAACAAGCACAGACAAAGGATATCAAGCTTTTGGTCTCTCTACCACATTTGAAGTCAAGACTCATTTTCCCTCAGTTTCCTGTGTAGCATTCATGCATTTATTTCAAGGTTTCCCATGTCAGGCAGTTTTGTAGTCATGGCTCCCCTAAAGCAGATTCTTGCCCTTCCTTTGCTTCCTTTAAAAGGGCTGGCTCTTGTTTGGCCAGCCCCTGGGAAGGAGAAGCCATCTTTCCTTAAACATCTTCGGTTTGTATTCTGAGATGTAAGAGACCAGACATCCTCACAGCATCAGCAATGACTTCATCAGCTTGCTCCTCAAGTCCTTGGGAATTGGAAATCAATTCCAGGCAGAGGTAGGACCAGGATAAAGAGTTATCACAACACATTAAGGTAGGGGTGTTATCGTTGGGACAGGATTAGGACCCCTATTGAGCACCAGAAGTGTTTTCAGTGGATCCAACGCAGGCTAAAGATAAATAGTAAATGATCATTATCAGAGAACTGCCTGTTTGCAAGGAAATTTAATCATTTTTTTCCAGGTATGAGACAGCATTTATTTCTTCCTGCACAAACCGCATAAGGAGAAAAGGACCCAAAGGCCTCTCCAAACAAATATAAGAAACACAAGATTCTCAAATAGCTCATTACTTTCCTTATATCTCACCCTCGTTCCCAACCAAAGTAAAGATTTTTCCAAGCACTATT
This sequence comes from Sminthopsis crassicaudata, assembly GCF_048593235.1. NCBI lineage: Eukaryota > Metazoa > Chordata > Mammalia > Dasyuromorphia > Dasyuridae > Sminthopsis > Sminthopsis crassicaudata. Next base: position 100,966,360 of record NC_133621.1, on the reverse strand, counting down.
AAAGAAATATTTTGCTAGGAAGTTTATTCTTTTTTTATAATGGCTTTTTTTTTTTTCAAAATACTGCAAAAATAGGTTTCAACATTCACCTTTGCAAAATCTTGTGTTCTATGTTTTTCTGCCTCCTTCCCCACCTCCCCCCTTCCTTAGATAGCAAGTAATCCAACATAGACTAAACATGAGAAATTCTTCTAAACATTTTTAGGAAGTTTATTCTTAAGGAACATATAAAAAAGTAATAGTCACTAAGTGCCTGGAAATCTTTTTCTTTTTTCTTTTTTTCTTTTGATAATTGGAATTAAGTGACTTGCCCAGGATCACACAGCTAGTAAATGGATGTACCTGGTTCTCTCTTAAACTCTCTAAACTCTGACCCTCATGAAGACTTGTAGTATTGAGTAACCAGTCCTAGCCAATGAAGAAAATCTTGTTCAAATGGCTTTTGAGCTGTGAATTTTGTTGTTTCCAAGTTATAAACAGAGGGCTAACTATAAAGCAAATGACAATTTTTAACAAGACTTTTTTTTATAAATGTACACGTTTCTTGATCTAAATTCATTATTTGGGATTGGATGTTTAGTATATCCAATGATCTTCACCAAGCAGTTACAGTCCCCCAAATTCTCAAAGTTTAGGGATGAAATTCATCACCCGAGGTATCTTCTTTTCCCAGTTGTATTATCCATGTTTGTTGAGCACCTTATATCCCCATTTTATGAATCAACAAACTGTAATTCAGAGAGATGAGGTGGATTTGAACTTGGGTTTTCCTGACTCCTTGTAAGTAGTTGAGCAGCACATAAGCAACAAGCACCATAGAAATATCACCGATGCATCCTTTCAATGTATTTTTTAAATTATCCTTATCATAACCTTGATGAAAAGAAACCCTATTTCATTATCCAGTCTATCTATCCTTTAAGTAATAACCACAATGGTATATTTAACATCTTGCCTCCTCAGAGACTGCCCAGTTTACCTATATTTTTTAATGTCAAAAAATTATATTTCTCATGGTAATTTGGTATTTTTTGTGACCCTTCAAGGTGTACAACATATAGTGAAGTTCAAAGTCTCAAATCACTGTTTTCCAACCTTACTTCAGGTAAACAAATGGCTTCTCTTTCACTGATTCTGGGTCTCCTCCCCTTAGACATCATTGAGGTTGGATTCTGTAACTTCCAAACTTCTTCACTGCTTCCAGGATGATTAGGCCCTTTCAAGATGGCTAGGAACAAGAGGATGGAAAAGGGGCAGATATTGGTCTATAGTATAGCTGGCTTGGGCAGAAGTTCTTCTAAGATAGACCCTTATTACAAAAGGATATACTGGACCCCTAAGCTAGAGAAGTGATGTTAGGACAAGTAAAGAAGCTGGATGAAGTTTGCATCTGAAAGGCACTCTATGTTCTAAATGCCCATCTAAAAGCCATCACAGTCTTCAAACAAAGTTGTTCTCAGAAAAATTCTGAACAGCTGGTACAAAATGGTTAGCATAATAGTCTTCAAGAAAGGATTCTAATTACTGAAGCTTTAGGACTTGATTTCTAGATGATTAGAGTCTATCTTTAACATAACCCTTAGATGCTCTGGGATTTTCTGCAATACACAAGGAAAGGTTTTGAGAATAATTATCTATAACATTTGAATACAGAAAATGCATAAATATGTTTTTAGCTGCTTGGAAACAAGGTGTGGATCTTTATTTAGTTGATGTATATTCTATAGCAGCAGAAAGCATTGGAGATTGGAGATAGAGTACCGGGCTTGGATTCTACCTCTCATGCTTTTATATACATTTGTAAAGTGGAGATGATAATAAGAATTTCTGTGAAGATCAAATGAGATAAAACTTTAAATTTATTATTATTCTAGAAAACATTTTCTTCTGCACTTCCCATTTTCATCCACATTGAAGGCTTGCCTAACTTCCCTGTTCATAGAGATGAGAAAAACATTTTAAGGAAAAATTTTAAATTATTTTTTCACCAGCATTTATAAATAATGTTTAAATAAATATAACAAGCATGAATAAATACTTTGTCTTTTATCCTTTCAGAAACATTAACAATTTCTGTAGGTATCCTGATGTCATCTAAAATATACTTGTCTTCACAATATGACTTTTATGGAAATGTTTTGTTTAACTTCGCATGTGGTTTCTTTATTGGGGGTGAGGATAAGGGAGAGAATCTAGAACTCAAAAATTTTAAAAACAAATGTAAAATTTACACACATATATTGTATCTGGTTATATTGTAACATATGTAAAATGTATGGGATTGCCTGTCATGGGGGGAGGGAGTGTGGGGGGGGATAATTTGGAAAAATGAATACAAGGGATAATATTATAAAAAAAATTACTCATGCATATATGCTGTGGAAAAAAAGTTCTAAATAAAATAAAATAAAATACAAACAAATGTAAAAAAATTGTTTTAAATGTAACTGGGAGAAAATATTAAATAAATAAATCAAGTGCAAAAAAAAATTAACAAGATACTTATTTGAAACTACTACATTTAATCTTATATCACTATCATTTTGACAATTTTATTTGATCCTATGGAAAATACAGATGAGAACAGAAACAACATGGCCTACTCTGCACTTACAGAATAAACCCCTGGCACCTATATAGAGAATGGGTTAAAATGAGGAGAAATTTGAGATGGAGAGATCAATCAAGAGGCCATTACAAGAGTCCAGGTAAGACGTTATGTAACTAAGGTGACAACTTTAGGAATAGAAAGACAAAAATGGATGAGACATTGAGGTTGAAATAAGAAGATTTGGTAATTTATTGACTATTGTGTTATGAGGGAGAATGACAAGTCAGACTTTAAAGAGCTGAGAAGAGAACAAGAGGCAATGAATAGGAGACAGCGAGTATAATTAATAACTATTGTAGATAAAAAGTAAACTAAAATAACACTATCAACATGGATTCACAAAGCACCAAATTCTTACAAGACTGATTCTATTATTAATAGCAAATGATCGCCCATGGTTGTGTGAGAAAAATTATACTGGTGACCATAATCATGTTTTAAATTTATTTTTGTGTTTGTTCAGCCATTTCAGCCATGTTCTATTCTTCATTATTCCATTTGGAGTTTTTTTGTCTAGTAAAGATACTAGAATGATTTGTCATTTTCTTCTCCAATTCATTTTATACATCAGGAATTGAGGGAAATAGGGATTAAGTGATTTGTCCAGAGTAACACAGCTCATAAATGCCTGAGGCTGAATTTGAACTCAAATCCTCTTCACCCCAAACCTAGTGCTCTATCCAGTGTGCCGCCTAGATTTTTATTTTTGTTAAATCATTTCAATGATTCTATTTTTCTGTGCTTTATTATAAACTTTAATATATACACAACCAACTATTTCAATTTGAATCAACTTTTTCTAATACATAAAATATTAAAGAGACTTTCAATCTCTATCTTCAATATATATTTATGTATATATACATATATATATATTAATATTTATCTTATGAGTAGATGTACCAAAACTCACTTAGGGCAAAATATCATCTTTTTGTCACTTATTACATTGGTGCTTCAGAAAGTCATTAAAAAAAAAAAAAAAAGCCCAAGCCTGAGCTGGAGAAGTAGCTATGCTGCAAGACAGCAAGATAGAGCTCCAGGTCTGGAGTCAGGAATACCTGAGTTCAAATTCAGATTCAGACACTTATGACTCTGGGAAAGTCACTTAATCCTGGTTGCTTCAGTTTCTTCATCTGTCAAATGAGCTGGAGAAGGAAATGGCAAATTATTCCAGTATCTTTGCCCAGAAAACCCCAAGTGGGGTCACAAAGAATCAGGGATGACTATAATGACTTGAACATTGCTGGCACAAAACTAAGTTTTCCCATTTTAGTCTCTAATCCTATATATAGTTTCATACTAATCGACCGCAATGAAACTATACTTTTCTTCTCCCCATTCTCTCTCTTAATGGCTCAGGAACAGCTAGATGATGCAATGAATAGAGCACCAGCTCTGGAGTCAGGAGGACCTGAATTCAAATCTAGCCTCAGACACTCAACACTTCCTGGCTGTGTGACTCTGGGGAAGTCACTTAACCCAATTGCCTCAGCAATCATAATTAATAATAATAATTTTCTCCAAATTTTGGGCGGGACAAAGATTGCCAATTTGTTCATAACTACTGTTACTAAATTTGACCACACAGCCTGGTTCATCAGCTACCATAGTAATTTTCCTTAACAGAAACAGAAGCTGAACATAGCCTTTTCTAGTTCAGGAACTAAAAACAGGATGATCTTCCTTTGTCATTCTTTCTCCTTTCTTCCCTGCTCTTCCCTCACCCTATTCCTGAGTTACCCCACCAAAAAATATAAGACTTTTCTTGAAATGACAGCAAGAGACAACTAGAGAGGGACTATGTTTGTCTCTTCTGGCTGGGAAGCAGAGATACCCCTGGGAGGAAAGCTGGGCAGGGGAGGGAGAGGGACTGCAGTGTTATACTGAAGCTGGGGAACCAAAAGCCTAAAGAAGTCAGGAACCCCATCACTTCAGTATTGCCTTACAAAAGCGCTCTAAGTGACAACATGGCGTGATTGGCTGAGCATCATGAGTGTGAAATGCTATAAATCAGATTGCCTCAAATTCCTTTCAAAAAGCAGGGACCTTTGAAACTTTATCCAACAGAGCATTTGACTTAGTAGGAATGGGCCTCTTGGGAGGTACAATTTGCAGAATTGTAGCCCTGAAGAACACAGCTTGTGTTCACTCACTGGATGAACAAAGCTCTATTCTCCTCCAAGCCTGTTATGTAAGCTTGGGCTGGTCTCTTAATCTAAACCGGAGATAATATAAGTGCACCTGTCATGTGTCCCTGAAAATTTCTGCAGAAAAGAACTTTAATTCCCTCTTGGCTTTTTTTCTCATTTCAGAGTTACTTTGCCTTCATTAGTGATGGATCATCAGTGGTTAGAGGCTCAGAAAACCATCTTTTTAACTTCTACATCTCTGTCCTTGGTCCTGTAATTAACAGGTCTAAAGAATCTGTACTAGAAAGTCTCCTTTTTGGAGCCATTTAATCCCAGTGGAGACTTCAATCATTAAGTTTACATTTTTAAATTTTTTTTAATTGCGTTCCCTTATTTGCCCAGGCTACACATACAGAGGTCACTCACAGAGTCAGTCCCATTGCTGATCAACATGGGAGTTTTGACTTATTCCATTTCAATCTGAGATCATTGATCCTCCTTAAGCAACTTGATGATCAGGTGTTCACCATACTTATGCCTGATTAAGAACAGACATCCAATTGGCATAGCTTTCTTAGAACTCCTGAGTTTAAGAAATCCACTGATTTCAGCTTCCTGGGCAGCTGGGATTAAAGCTACCATATTTGTCAAATTCATTTATTTCATTTATAAGTTTGGACTTGGGGGAAGAAGAAAGGAATAAGCATTTATAATAGTACCTACTGATGGGAACTTACTTGCTTTCCCTATCAGGAAGAAGCCCATCTGGCTATTATCAGACATCACCAATTCCCAGACTGTCCTGTTTATATAAAGTGTTGGTGAGGATGCAATTCTTTATTAACTTCCATTGTCTATTCCCCAGCCACTGTAAATCTTTAAACAACCTTTGAGATATTGATTAGCATATCTTTTAGACAGGTCTGGGACCTGATCTGCCAGATATTCCATCTGGCTCCTCCTTGATCCTTCCCTCTAAGCTACCAAATTCTTCCCTGGTCCTCCCTTGAGAAACCCCCAAGATTGATATTTCTTCTATAAAAGATCTGCTCATGATGAAGATCTTTGCTAAGTCTTTTTCAGGCCTAAGCCCACCATGAGGTACTCTCTCTCTCCCTCATAGTATCTTCCTCTTAATGGCATCTTTCCCCTTATTATAACTAACACTGGTTAGTCTGCTAAATTTCTCCATGGATTTAACCTGCCAATCAATCACAGACCCAGGTCTCATAGCATATTCTTAATTTTTTTGTTAAAGCTTTTTAATTTTCAAAAGATATGCATTGATAATTTTTCAACATTAACCCTTGCGAAACCTTATGTTCCAATTCCCCCTTCTCCCCACACCCTCCCCTAGATAGCAAGTAATCCAACATATGTTAAACATGATAAATATATGTGTTAAATCCAATATAGGCATACATGTTTATACAATTATTGTGCTACACAAGAAAAATCAAAAAGAAAAAAATGAGAAAAAATAAAATGCAAGCAAACAACAACAAAAAGAGTGAAAATGCTATGTTGTGGTCCACACTCAATTCTCACAACCTCTCTCTGGATGGTTTTCTTCATCACAAAATCACTGGAACTAGTTTGAATCACCTCATTGGTGAAGAGAGCCACATGCATCAGAATTGATTGTTATATAGTTTTCTTGTTGCCGTGTACAACGATCTCCTGGTCCTGCTCATTTCACTCAGCATCAGTTCATGTAAGTCTCTCCAGGCCTCTCTGAAATCATCCTCCTAGTCATTTCTTACAGAATAATATTCTATAACATTCGTATACCATCACTTACTCAGCCATTCTCCAATTGATGGGCATCCACTTAGTTTCCAGTTTCTTGCAAAGCATATTCTTTCAATGATTCTTCCAAATTCCTTTCCTGGGTAACCCTATTGCTCTCCCAAATCTATTTCATATTTGTTATACCTATTTTACCTCTTCATTTTATTTATATCCTCTTCTTCCTACTTTTTGGCAAAGAGAATACCCATCGTAAATTTGTCACGTATTTATTTTGAACTAGGAATTACTGTGCTGAACTTGTCACTACCATGTGCTCTGCACTATGCTAAGAGCTTTTCAAATATCATCTCGTGGTCTTCATAACAACCTTGGCAGGCAGTTCTGGTATTATTCTCATTTTATAGTTGAGAAAGCTGAAGCAAATAGAGGTTAAGTCATTTCCCAGAGCCACCCAACTAGCAAACATCGAGGCTATATTTGAACGTAGGCTTTACTGAGTCTAAGCATAGGGTTCTTTCTATCATGTCACCTAGCAGTAACCTGCCTTGTTAGAAAGAAAGTTGCCCCTTTACTATAGAAAATAAGAATAGCAATGCGATAGTAGAAAGAGTCCTGAATTAGAATTCAAGAGAACTCAAGCCAATCAACCAATCCAGCAAAAAGCAATTATTAAGCAGCTATTTATATGCCAGATCCTGTGGAGGGTGCTAGGGATACAAAATCAAATGCATACTTAAAAAAAAAATTCTCAGTGCTCAAAGAGTTTATAACCTAGAATCAGAGATTTAGAGTTAAAAGGAACCTTAGTCAACACCTTCCTCCCCCCCCAAATTTTATTGATCACCTCCCACTGATGGAGCCTTTGAAAGCCCAGGATCTGAAGATGGGACCTGAGCCCCAGTTGTTTATACCAAGCTAGAAAGACTGGGCTCTGGGAGCCCTGGTTGTAGCCCAGGTATATAGTGGGGCAAAGATCTCCAACCATGTTTCATCCCCTAGAATCACCTAAGTATCACCTTGAGGCCTGTCAAAGATTCTGGGTAATCTGTACAGCCTTCCTGTAGGCAACAAAGGCATAATAAGGGTTAAAAAGGAATTTATTCACTACATCCCACATATCAAAAGAAGCCAGAGGAAATTTTCAATAAGGTTTTGTGTGTGTGTGTGTGTGTGTGTGTGTGTGTGTGTGTGTGTGTGTGTGTGTGTGTCTTATGGGAAGAGGGTTAAAAGAAAAAAAAACAAACATCTGGACTAAAGGGACTCTCTCCTGTGCATGAATCACATTGGCTCTCATTGATGATTGGCCAACAATAGGAACCAGATCAAGCCGCATTTGGTCATTGTTTGGGCCCAGATTGATTCAGAGGGAATTTAGCAGTTGTTTCTGTTTTGGTCAGAAACATTGACTAACTTTTTTTTTTTTTTTTTTAAACTAGGTAAAAGAAACCATTTTTGCCTCAATTCTTATCTAGCCTTAATCACTGAATGAGGATTGCCTCAGTCAAACTGATATCTGTTAGAGATCTGAGCTTAAAAAGGCCAAGGTCTGCATCACTGGTTATCTCAGTCCTCTTGATCTATATCTGGCCGCTGGACCCAGATGGTTCTGGAGGGGAAAGTGAGGCAGGTGATCTTGCACAGCCCCCTCACTTAAATCCAATTCACTTGCATGTCAATGACATCTCCTCCCTGATGTCAGCATCCTCAACAAAAGCTTTGGACCTGACTACAAAAACAAGTATAAAATATGTTGTTTAACACCAGCTCTGAAGTCAGGAAGTCCTGAGTTCAAATCTAGCCTCAAACACTTAATACTTCCTGGCTGTGTGACCCTGGGCAAGTCACTTAACCCCACTTGCCTCAGCAAAAACAAAACAAAAAAAAAAAGTGTTGATTAATCATCAGCATGTTTGGCCTGGACAATCTTACAAAAGAACTTCTTGTTCCAGTATTATTTTAAAAGGGAAATCCAGCAGCAGATGACAATAGCAACTGGATAGTAAAAGTAAAGGATTAGGGGAGAGAAAAACCAGCATCTGGAATTCAGAGTGAAGTGTCAGGAGACCTAGCTGTTTGCTGGGAGATTGAACCACAGTCAGACAAATAAATACTTCACCTGAGTATAAATCTGGGATTTGAACTGCCCAGTATCTTGGGAAGATTGCATTTTACCTTATATGGTATAAAGGGATTTTCCTTCTTATTTGCTTTGCTCTCACATCCTTGTTAAAAGCTTCATTAGTTGATTCATGATAATAATAGCTAGAATTTATAAAACACTTTACATATATTAGATACACTTGAAACCTATTCTGTTGCTAGAGCATGCACCATTGTATCTGTTTAAGTATGTGGGACCAATTTGCTCTCCCACAGTCAGAAGATTAGCCACCAAATAGTTAATTTGGGAGGAGAGAGGGGTTAACTCTCTATAACTATGTCTATTCTGCTTTTAAAAGTCTGAGTTTAAGCTGTGTGGGGAGGTGTGTAAATTGAGTGGGTTTCAATCAATCATCTTAATATGATGTTAGAAGGGAAAGGAAAGGAAAAGGAAAAAAAAGAAGAAACATTTATTAGGGAACTTCCAAGTACCAGGCCCTGTGCTAACTGATGTAAACTCTAACCTAGTCCATCCTGTCTCCATTGCCAAGAATGATGTGGAATTTGAACCAAGCCCATCATGTTCCTATTGTCACACAAAGGAAAGCCAAATTCCTGGGACTGATCTGTCGGTGTATCTAAGACATACTCACCTGTCTCCTCATGCAGTTGCTCACATAGACATAATGTGCTATCAAGTTTGTTCTCCATTAGGACCCTCCCCAACTCCTCCCTAATCCTTCCCTCCCTTAACTTCTCTCAGACCTTTAAAAGCTCCTTCACTTATAGTCCATTGCTTAATCATTTTGATTTTGCCCATAAGCCTTTTTCACATCAGTAAAAGGCACTTTTTGATTATTATAAATTTCTCACATTTTTAATCACTTCCACAATCTGCTACTTTTTCACTAACTACTTTACAAATATCTCATTTAAACTTCATAATAATCTGGGAAGCAGGTCCTACATTTTACAGTTGGGGAAACTGAGGCAGAGATAAAAAAAAAAACTTGCCCAATCTGTTAGTCTCTGATGCTTATTTTGGACTCATATCTTCCCAACCCCAAATACAATACTCTACTGGCCATGGTAATTCCCATCTTCTCAAAAAGCTCTTTGTGAACTTAGTAACCCTTTTTTTTTTTTTTTTTTTTTTTTTTTTTAAAGAATCACAAGAAATATGGCAGAAAGAAAGTTCCTCTCTGATACAGATGCACTACAAGTATGAATATAGACAAATATGGTAATTTTTTTTAATGAAAGGGGAAGGAAGGCTATGGAAAGTAGATTGGATTTTTAGTTAGAGAGTCTTGCTGGGGCACTTGGAGGATAAACCTGGTTGCTTATATAGTCTGAGGGAGGATTTGAATTTATCTTGCTGATGGTCTTTAATGTTGGATTGCCTCTGAGGGCTGGTTTTATACATGGTTTCATTTGGAGAAATAAGGAGGCAGATTCCTTCCTTCATAAGGTACAATTTTTTAGTCAGGTCTCTAAAAAGCAGTAGGAATACACATTCTGTTTCTTTCCGTTCCATTTTGAGCACTGAATAGAATCAGATTCTGTCAGGAAACTCTCTCTCAGCTGATATTTCATTGGATACAAGATTTTTCCTGAGCCAATGACTGTGAGTGCCATTCACTGGTGTTACTAGGGCAAGCTGCTGCTGGCTGGGAAGCAGAAGGTAAGGAGGAAAATTACCAGCTGGAGGATACAGAACTCTAGAGGTCTTAAAAAATACAAAAAGGCATCTTTCTGTGGGATTAAGGGAGTGAGGAAAAAAACTAGAAAAAAAATTTAGACCTGACCTTCCTTAAATAGCATATGGTCTAAAAAGCTCAGGTCAATTGATTTCAGACTGAAAATAAAGCCCAGATCACGTTTGATTCCCTTTATAGCCCGATTAGTGTTCGAGTCATCAAACTGTTTAGTGTTTCTGTGACTAACCGCACAATAATAGCATCAGGAATCAAATGGAGAAGATGTCTCTATGTAAATCCATCATCCCTAATGGGGAAAAATAACTGAAAATGGGCAATAATGTCACAAATCACTTTTAGGTTTAAAAAACAATTTGCATACATTATTTCACTGGGTTCCTTCCATCCACCCTTGAGAATCATTCCCATTTTACAGATGCTAAAACTGAGACTCAAAGAAGTCTTTCTTAGAGTCATCTGGCTAGTAAATAGAAAAGCCATAATCTAATTCAACAAAATATTTACTGGAAATACCAGCTACATCATTTGATACAAAAATCTCATGGGTACTTCAAGGTATTCTCAAATTCCTTTATGTCTTTAAGTTTATCTTGCTGAGTTAGGGGATACATATTTAACCACTAACAGGTTCAATGATTCTTTTAGCAGGTGGGATCAGGTAAGAACTAATTCCAAGCTTATCTTGATTGTTAAAATGCTTAGAGGTGTGCTAAAAAAGGTGTCATGCTTTCTCTAGTTTCCATAGAGTAGTAGATCATATTTACTGAGATCTAGCGCTGGAGGGTGTCCATATCAGGCAAGGGATGTAATTGGTATGGATTTACTTAATCAGAGCCAGCTTTCAATCACGATTCTACTGCAAAACCCTTTCATCTTCCCTGAACTTTCCATATTTCACTATTATAAACACTTAACATTGGTGTGATGGAATCACTTCCATGAGAAAGGGTAGAACATGCTATACGGTATACATACCTTTGCTCTTGGTATACAATCCATAAAGGCAATAAAACAATACATATAAAATATCTTTTGTTCAGCTGGGCCCACAAAGCTTCTTCCAGAACCAAGCGGTTTCCAGGTACTATATTAATCATTTTGTACCTGATTCCTAAAGAAAGTTGAATCCAGTTTGCTTAGCCCCCATAGTAACTATTCATTCTAGCAGTCAACCAAAAAATTATTTTTGAATATTTTATTTTTTATTAAAGTTTTTTCTCAAAACATATGCATAGATAATTTTCAATATTCACCCTTGCAAAACCTTGTGTTCCAAATTTTTTTTCATCCCTCCCATCCCTCACCTAGACACAGGTAATCCAATAAACGTTAAACATATGCAATTCTTCTGTACATATTTCCACAATTATTGTGCTGCACAAGAAAAATCAGTTCAAAAAGAAAAAAATGATAAATAAAACAAAATGCAAGCAAACAAGGACAAAAAGAGTGAAAATATTTTGTTGTGATCCACACTCAGTCCCCACAGTCCTCTCTCTGGGTACAGATCAACCAAAAAATTATTATTGTACTCAATATAACTTAATTCAAAAACCATGTTAGACTTATACATCCTGTAGTCTTTAGATTAAGATCTAGGAAGTCTGCATCTGAAATCTTGCCTCTTCCTTAGGGTGTAGGGCATGGAGTCGAGGACATGATGCTTTTCCATTCATTGTCTTACTGTTGACAGGAACTTTAAACTATTTTTTGCTGAGTTTACTTGAACATACCATAGAATATAAGCTCAGCAAGAGTCTACCATACTCAGCAAGTAAGCCCTGGCAAGAAGAAAGCTACCATTACTCTCTCCTCCCTCTGCTCTTGAGACCTACAGTTCCCATTTCTAGTTGACACAACCGTACCCTTCTGTTCTTAGCCAAATCACCTTGTCCTTGATGTATCTCCCTTAATATTCCATTTCATCACTTCCTCTTTAAAAACTTCCTTTCTCATTTGCCACCAACAACCAAGGTCCCACTTTGAGTAGTAAGGAGCAGAGCAGACAAAGAGTAGGTACAAAATAATTCCCTCAAGAAAATGGCAATTAAATGAGTAATATAAAATAAATACACACAGGATACTGTGATGCAGTCTATCAGCAAGTTAAAACTTCTGAACAAGGCAGAGAAATCAGAAGATTGTTTTGGCATCTGTGTGAAAAATGAATTAGAAAGAGGAGGACTCTCTTAGGAAACTAGTGCATTAATATAGACCAGAGGTAATGAGGACCTGAATTAGGGTGTTGGCTGTGTGGAGAGGGGAGATGAGAATTAATATACATAATATTAAAGAGTGTCATAGTTTTTAGCAAATAATTGTATTTGGGAATGAAAAAATAAAAAGGAAGAAACTGTCAACTTCTTGAAGATTTTAATGATTCTGGTCCCTGGAACCTTTGTCCTTACCCCATCTCTTCTTAGTTGCTTGCCTAAAGCAAGTCCACTAGCTAGAAATGACAATTGAGTACTTTGTAGGCAAAGCTTTAGTTTTTAAGCTAAGATTGGTAAGTGGGCAGCCAGCGGGTGCAGTGGATAGAGTGCCAGTTTGGAGTCAGAAAGATCTGAGCTAAAATCTGGTCCCAAATACGAGCTGTGTGACCCTAGTCAAGTCACTTAACTCTGTCTCAGTTTCCTCACCTGTAAAATGAATTAGGGAAGAAAATGGCAAACCACTCAAACATCTCTGCCAAAAAACCCAGATGGGGATCACAAAGAGTTGAATGTCATTGAATAACAAAGTTGGTAGCTAGAGTCTATGGTCTTTGGAATCCATGTGCCTCAACACCAAGCTGCTTTGGCCACCATGATTTCCTTTTCCTAGGCCTGATTGCACCAGCCTGGGTCTCTCAACCCTCATTTTTCTCTTCTTTCCTGAACCTCTTTCTCTCCTCAGTCCCTTTTATCTCCGAGGTCTCTAGTTCATTGACAGAGCTGAGATCACTCATGTACCCTGAAGAAGAATGAATACAATGAAGAATAAATGAATATATTAAATAGTTCACACTTTCTCCAGGTCAGCCACTTGTTTTCCCTACATCCCTATGTTCAGATTGATGATTCACAGCCCATGAGAAAAGTGGTTTACTAGAATCCAGATTCTCAGTAGAGAAACATCCCAAACATATGGTAAATAAAAAACAAGTTGATCTTTCTGTTAATAAGAACCAACATTTATATAGAATGCTAAGCACTTCATTTATATTATCTAATTTGATCCTCCTGACAACTCTATGAAGTAGGTTCTATTAACCCCATTTTACAGATAAGGAAACTGAGGCCGAAAGAAATTAAGTGGCTTAAGGGTCATACATCAATAAGTGTTTGAGGTAGGAATCAAACTCAGATCTTTCCGATTCTAGTAAAGTTCCGATTACTAGTAAAGACAAGAACCCAGAACCACAGAAAACTATAGGAAGCTTTCAAAGGAACTGAATCTAGGTTTTCAGAGATCCCAGGTAGCAGGAAACTAGATGAATATGGCAACAGCTTGAGACAGTATGATGAATGGGACACTTCTCCTCCACTTCAGAGAAGACATTGATACCCTCTGTCTGCTTCCTATTACCCTTGATGGCTCTTTTAATTGGTGGCTGATCCAGAACTCTGTGGAGGTAGAAAAGGGCCAATCTCTTGCCCCTCAGGTTTCTTCCTTATTTTGGCCTAAAAATATATAGATAATTTTCTGAGCTCAGGAATGAGTTGCATCTTTCTCCCCTAAGCTCTACACTCCCACCTCAGTCTTCCCCTTTTCCGTTTAGTTTTGCTGGCTCCCTAGATTCAAAAGTGGCTATTTCTCATTTCTCGCTGTGGCCCTTCCAGCATCCCTTTGTTTTTACTCCCTACCACCCCTTAATTTGGCCAGTAGAGTGTGTACCCTTCAATGCTTTCAAAATGACCTCATCTCTGAATTTTCCCAGTTTTCTGGCTTGACTAGGTTCTCATTGTCTTTGTTTCCAAGAAGCCATACTCATAGACAGCCACAAGCTTTTATAGGCTGTTATAAAAGGAAAACAAAGGAGAAACTACAAAGGCAAAGCTCTGACCTGCTCCCTGAATCCCTCCACTTAAGGGACTCCCTTTTCTCCCAAAATGGTTTGCTTTTTTGCTTTGTATATATTTTACATTTGATCATTTGTGTACCCTTTGCTTTCTCATTAGAATGCAAGCTCCCTGAGGACAGAGAATATTTCCTTCTTGTCTTTATAGTCACAGTGCCTGGTACAAGGTAGGTGTTTAATAAATGAATATATAATGTAAATAATAGATGAAAATGAATATAATAAATATAAGTTCTATATACAAAGAAATTTTAAAAGGGAGGGGAATACAACAAAAGAAGGTACATGTCTTGGGAGCATTAGGAAGACAGAAGTCAAGATTTCAGTGAGAAATGAAGAGATAATTGGTCTGTTCTCTTCTTACATGGAGGTTCAGAGAGCAGTCATCTAATCCTAGTGAGAGGGCCCCAAGGAGGCAAGCTGCTTCTTAAGAGTGAAATCCAGGGCTTCAATGATCTTCCAGAATGAAGAAGTTTCCAGGGAATGATGGAGCAGTCTAGGTGAAGACAGACTAGTGAAAAATAAATATTAATCACAACAATATCTACATAGATTTGGGAAATTGCAAAACACGTATGTACAGACATTTATTCAGTCTGCAAACTATAATGGTCTTTTTTATTGTCCTGAATTATGCAGTAAATTTTGTTGGAATTAAATAAAAACCAAAATGGCTGTGCTTGAGATGCACATGGAGGCAAAATCCCCTTGCCATAATTTCCTGACATACAAAAGTCCCCAGCCCACAAAGTAGGAAGCACTGCTCCATTCTATAAAAATGATGGAACAATTTCACTTTTAAAGTATCATAGACAAAATCATTTCCATGGCTGTTGCTGTGATTGGGTTAGGTAGGTTGTGTCCTAGGCATGTGTAACTTAATGTCACTAGCTGAAGTCATACTGCCATGACGTGTCACTTAGCCCTTGCTCCATCTGAGTTAAAACAGAATAAATTCTTTCCAAGCTCCATTATGTCCTCAGCAGCTAGTAGTCCAAGGGTATCAGAATTTCTTATAGCTGAATAAGTTTAAAGGAGGCACTTCATAATGTTTCTTAGAGGGCCCAGCAGATTTGCCAACCTTCACTCTATATTTGTGCCCTAATCACAAAGGTCCCTAAAGACAGAGATCAGCCCATGATTGAGTTCTAGAGTTTTCCCTTGTCCTGGCCATTAAGAGATTCCCTCACTACCTTTCCACCCCACTAAGAAAATATAGAAGGCCACATGTCTCAATGTCTGTCTCTTTGACAAGAATGACAAGTTGAATGAAGAAATGAAGAAATGAATGGATGAGAAAGTCTTTAGATGCATTCTATGTTCCAGACACTGGCTTAGTGTGCTAAATTTTGAAGATTCAAATGCAAAAACCAAAACAGTCCCTACCCTCAAGGAACTTATGTTCTAATAAAGGAAAAAATACATATAAGATAGTGATGGCCAGAGGGAGGGTATTTTGGTAAGGGAAATAAAAAGGATAGTGAGAGGGCTGTTGACTGACACTTTCTTTCCAGGAATAGCAGCATTGATTTAATTTCTGAAATCAGAGATAGAGGTAAAAAACAGAAAGGGAGAGGAATCATGAACATGGCAGAAAAGCAACATTATGAATCCTGGGAGCCATACGTTTAGAGAGCCCTGAGCTTTTATGAGGTCTCTGTTTAGTCCTATAAATTTCTTCAAAAGTAAATTAAGGTCCTGGATGAGGGCTTGAATTTTATTTGTATAATTGTGTTTCCCTAATTCTCCCCTCCTGACCCCATGCTGAACCAGAAATAACAAGGTTTTCCTAAATTGGATGAGGTCCATGCTAAGTATGAGTAATCAAAGTTAAGTTGGGGAAGGGGGATCTAAAAGAGATGAGGGGGTAGGTTTGGAGGAGGGGAAAGCCATTATATTTAGAGAAGTAGCACCAAGATTTAGAATTAATTTTCAATTCAATTCAATTTTCAGTTCAATCCATACCTAGCTACATTTAGAGAACTCTTACTAATCAAGAACTCGAGGCAGGAGCTGGAGTGCTGACTAGGAGAATGAGACTCTAAAGGAAGAATAATACAAAAATGAAGTGTGAAAGAATCCCCTATCCCTGAACAGACTTTTTTGCATATTTCTATAATCACAGTTGCAATTTTGCCTGTTCCCTTGTCCCTCTTCCTGTTTCTTGTCTCTCTCCCTGCCCCTAGGGCAGAATACCAGGCTTGTCCTTCTTGACCCTTTTCTCTCACTTTCCTATTATTTACCTTTGAAAGCATAGAAAACATTTTAGCACAAAAGGGAGCAACTTTAGAGCATAGCTGTAGATAATCCACTTTCTCTGCCTGAATTCAAATAGACCTTCATACTTCAGTGGAACTGAGACCCATTTAGAGAATATATTCACATACTGCATTCCACCTCATTATGGTTTTCTGTATGAATTTAAAAAAAAAAAACACGGATCCATTCTTTGTCTTTTCCTTCTTCAATTTTTACCTTTTAAAAAACAACAACAACAACAACAGAAAGAGGGGAAGAAAACAAGGATGGGGAAGAAGAGAGGGAGGAAGGAAAGAGAAGGAGGAAGGAAAGAAAGAAGGAAGGAAGGAAGGAAGGAAGGAAGGAAGGAAGGAAGGAAGGAAGGAAGGAAGGAAGGAAGGAAGGAAGGAAGGAAGGAAGGAAGGAAGGAAGGAAAATTCAGGTTTGAAGTATTGAAAGATTTCAGTCAAAATGCCTCAAATTTTTGGTGATGAAGATATTTTTACAGTACAAATTTGATTGCTGTTGGTAGCAAAACAAATTACATTCTAGGAAAAGTTTAGTGCCTTCTTTTAGACCTCTTGTCATCAATAGAGCTTGATTTCTAGAATTAAAGAAAACAATCTTTCTTTCTTCTTTCTTTCCTTCTTCCCTCTATCTCCAGCATAAGATTGTGTTGCTTTAAAAAAAAAAAATCTCAATGATTAAATAACTGTTTAAACCCAGAATCAAAATTCCCTAATGACTTAGGACTGAAAATGTTATCTTTTTTATTTTTGTTTTGAAAGCTATTTATCTGCAAAGAAGACTGTCCTTCTGACCCTGTCAAATCTTTCTCCAGAAATGGAAAGTAAGGTTTGAAGTTTGTGACTTTTATGAATTTCAATGGAAATTTCTTGACCCTAGCTTCTGATTTATAGGAGATCAGCCTTGACTCCCATTTCTAATCAATGCAGTTTCTCCAACTGTCAAAGTATTTCTTTTTCCTCTTTTTTTCATAACATTATCTGATAGCATTTAAAAATAATGTTTTGCTCAAAAATATATTTTAGTATAGTATAGCTTATTCTCCTCCTGCAAAACTGGAAAATAAATGAATTGTGTCCTTTTTTGTACCCAGAATCTTGGTTCAAACCAGAGTTAAAGAGCTGACTAAAAACCAAAGGGACATTAGAATGGTGATATCACATTTATAAGCCAACTGTTCATCTGCAATTGGTTCCTACTTCTGAAAGACAAGAAACATGCAATTCTCTATTCAGAGCTACCAAGGAGAAGTCTCCATAGTTCCTTTCATCTGAGAGCATCAACATGGACTAGACCCCACTGACATCCAAAACCTAATCAGAGAAATATCTCAATCAAAGAATCAATAAGCCAAGAGCTGTGCTAAGTGCTAAGGAACAAATCTCTACAGGAAACTCTAGGAATTGCAATGAACCAAACCAATTTCTTTTGTTTGCCTGTTGTCCTCCCTTCTAGCCAAACAAGTCAGAACAATTAACTCCTTAAATCTATTATTAGTAAAAGATTTTAAATATATAGAAAGGTATCACCAGATCCAATTCAACATTTATCTGAGCAGTTAATAAGGACTCACTTTTACAATGTGATTTATGCTTTACAAAATACTACTTGGAGTAAGATCTGAGTCTGAATCCTACCTCAGTCACTTACTAGCTGTATGGCCATGGGCAAGTCACAATGTCCTAGTTTCTTCATCTATAATTTAAGAATAATAATGATGGGGGTTGAGGTCCCTTTATGATTCCTCTCTGACTGCCCATGGCTGACCTTGATTCACAAATTCTGGTCAAAAGAACCCTTTTGAATATCCGGGCCCAGCCCCACTATCAGCTCAGCTTCCCCCAGCCCTCACCTGATCTGAGCTTACTGAAAAGCCCTCCAGAACTTGGAACTGTCTACAATCTTATGGGTATAAAAGAGGTGAGCAGGAAAGCTCTCATTGCAGGAGCCCTCCCAGCCAACACATGGTATCCTTCCAGCCATGTAAGGGTCCCTGCCCGCCCAGCGGCCACTTTCGGTCCTGGCTACTTTCTAACTGAGCTTTACTTCCAAATGTCTATAATAAACCTTTTATTTATCAATCTAGGTTTTTGGGCCTGTGAATTCATTTACAGGGAACACTGAGCCTCCTGGGATCTTCGCGCCGAGAAACAGGGCTTCCCCTTTCCTTTCCCTCATTAATAATACAGGGTATTTTTGAGTTTTAAATGAGGCAGTACATATAAATTGCTTTGAAAACTTTAAAGTCCTGTAGAAATGCTAGCCATTGAGGATAAGGAAACTAAATGAGTGTTATATTGTAAAGAGTTGTATTTGTATGAATTGCCATTTATTTGTAAGGTTATGAAACTGACTAATGAAAATCAGTCTCCATTTTATTTATTTACATGGATAATTATCCAGAGGAGTTTGAGTGTCAGACCCTTTTCCACATGAGGATGTGATCCTGTTGTGTGAGACAGCAAAAGGACCAACCAGAGAGACAAAGTTCAAGTGAGAGACTAGGAAAAAGAGAGAATTTTGGTCCTTATTTATGCCCTTATTTAGATCATTTTGTCTAGATCTCTGCTCTGCTTTTATCCCACTTCGATTTTGTGTCCCATTTCCCTGTGTCCATATCCTTATCCCCATAGTTGACGTTAAAACCCCTGGAAAGTAGGGGCTAAATTGTTTTTCCTCTTTGTGTCCAGTCCATGGCACATGGTAGTTGCTTCATAAATACTGATTAACTAGAAAGGCTTAGATGCACTGATGCTGAATGAAGTGAGCAGAATCAGGAGAATGTTGCACCAAGTAACAGCAACATTTTGTGATGATTAACTAAGCTATGATTGACTTAGCTCTTCTCAGCAATACAATAATCCAAAACAGTTCTAAAAGACTCCTGATGGAAAAGGCTGTCCATCCAGAGAAAGAACTAATGGAGTCTGAATGCAGATTGAAGAGTACAATTTTCACTTTCTTGGTTTTTTCCCTTTTTGTTCTGTTTCTTTCACAACATGACTAATATGGAAATGTTTTACATAATTGCATCTCTCTAACCTGTATCAGATTGTTTGCTGTCTTAGGGAGGAGGGAAGGAGAAAAATTTAGAACCCAAAATCTTATTTAAAAAGGAATGTGGAAAATTGTCTTTACATATAATTAGAAAAAATAAAATACTATTTACATTTTTAAAAATAAATATTATTAAATTGAATTCTCTGTAACTTAAACAATCTAAATTTCTTTTAATTTTTCCCTTTATAACTATTTCCCATTCCTACTGATCAGTTTTATTTATCCTCTTGGGACTTTCTCCATTCCTTTCCCCACATGTTTTCTAAAGAATGTGTTTACTGCAACTGAGCATGGTATACTAATAAGAATCTGACTAATGGAGACTTCAAGTCCATGATTACTTTCCAGCTTTTCCATATCAAAATGCTTAAAATAAAGCTCATTATCATTTAGAGATATCCACCCTGCATTGCTGACTCATTTAGCATGTGGTCAACTTTGACCTCCAAATGTCTTTCTGTTCTGCCATTGTTTAATCAGTCCTTTCTGATCCTGTATGTATATTGTGTTTTGTTTTGTTTCCGAGCTTTTTATCTTTCAGGACCAAGTGCTTGAGAAAGATAACAGATAAGAGAAAGAAGGTACAACTACTTAATTCTTATTTTGTTTTTGTCTCCTCCAGAAAGGAAAATGATTTTCAAATAGAAAATGATAGAAAGAGAGTGTGGTGATCCAGGATAGGTAAGAAAAAGTTGCTTTAAATAAGTTTTCTTCTAGCCAGACAAATTACATCTTGGGAAGCTGAAACAACTGGTAGGTGTGACCACAGAATTATTGTTGCTAGTCTTTGATTTATCATGGGAAATGGTACTAGAGGAATGTAAATGGGAAAATGTTGTCTTGTTTGTCTTTTTTAAGGAGAAAAAGGTAAATCTCAGAAATTACAGATTAGTCAACTTGATGTTGATTCTTCAGTTATTAAACAGGTGATTCTTGAGCATTTAGGAAAGATTGTGGTGCTTATTAACAACCAATATTGATAGTGATAATGGAGATAATTTTGGGTTCCAACTGGCTTAAATTTTCCATCTGTCTTTCCATTGTCCTTTGGTCACCTTTAATTTGGAGTAGACTTATCAAGGGCAAGATGACTGTCTTCTAGCCTTTGAACGTTTGTCATATGGAGGAGGGTTTAGGCTTTGGCTCTAGAGGAGAGAACTCAGAGTAATGAGTGCAAGATGAATAAAGGCAGACTTTACCTTGTTCTGAGGAAAAACTTCCCAATTAACTTCCCATCCCAAAAGTCAAATGCATTGGCTTAAGTGGTAATGGAGTTTCTTCTTTCTAGATGTCTTCAAGCAAAATCTAAATAATCAGTCACTTATCTGTCATATTCCAGAATTCATAAAGAAGTTAGACTAGATGGCTTTTGAGAATCCTTCCAGTTCTGTGATTTCCTGGTCTTCCCTGATGGTAATGGTGGTAATGGTAGTAGTGGTGGTGATGGTGGTGGTGGTGGTAGTAGTAGTAGTAGTAGTTGCAGTGGTAGTAGTTGTTATAGTAATAGTTATTGTAGTAGTAGTTGTAATAGTAACAATTATAGTAGTTGTAGTAGTAATAATAGTGGTAGAAGTAGTTGTAGTAATAATTGCTGTAATAGTAATAGAGTAGTTGTAGTAGTAGTAGTAATAGTGTAGTAGTAGTAATAGTTATAGTAGTTGTAGTAATAGTTGTAGTAATAGTTGTAGTAGTTGTTGTACTAGTAGTTGTTGTAGTAATAGTAGTAGCAGTAGTTTGTTGCATATTAGTAGTAGTAGTAATAATAATTGTAGTAATAATAGTAGTAGTAATAGTAGTAATCTTGGTGGTGGTGGTGATGATAGCAGCAGCAGTAGTAACAGCAGCAGTAGCAGTGATAGTAGAAATAGTAGTAGCAGCAGCAGCAATCATTTACACAGCATTTTAAGGTTTGCAAAACACTTCATATAGGGTATCTCATTTGATTCTCACAGATAGCTGTTCATCCTTTTTTCTCCAAGAGATCCAGTGATGGGTTCCTCCATCTTCACAGCAATCCTATGAGATAGCTACCATTATTAGCCTCACTTTGCAAATGAGCAGTCCAAGATCTAGAGAAGTTAGATAAGTTTTCCAGAGTCACACAGTTAATTAATGACTGAGACAGGATTCAAATTTGTATCTTTTTGATCCAAAGTCCAGCACTATCTATGTACCATGTCTCCTGGCTATGTAGTATCATCATCATCATTAAGATTTTGTTGCTAATAAAACAAAATTTTGCAATAGCAACTCATTTAAACTACTTGAAAGCATTGGGTAGTTTCCCAAATGAAAAGTGGCTGAGTTTTCTTCTCTAACTTAACTCTGAGTTCAGTTCATTGATCACCATCAATACTTGTTTATATACTGATGGATTTCCTCAACAAGCTATATCTAACTGCATAATCTCATCAAGGAATGTATTTATATTATCCTCCACTTTTGTTTTTGTTTTTTGTTTTTCAGTTTAGATGATTAAATTGATCTCTTTCAAATTATTATGCATTTCTTAGCTAAGTTTTATATTTTTGTCGATGCAATTAGTGCCACATCATTTGAAAATAAGAGCATTTGGAGAATCTCTAAATTCAATCAAGAATCTTTCTGTTTCATCATTTTCATTGTCATGGAGAATGTCCTGTGAGCACAGGTCTCCCTATTTTCTATTTCATTTGTTGAAAAGTTTTTGAATAAATTGTTGAAAAGGTAAAAAAGCATTAGCTCTAAAATCAAAGAACTTGGGTTCAAATCCCATTCCAGATGATTATTACTTGTGTACCCTAGGCCAAGTCACAACCTCTTCAGATATAAAATGAGGTATAAAAATTTAGCCAAATGGACATGGAGAGCCCTTCCATTTCCACATCTATTACAATATCATTTACAAAGCAATCTGTGCAGCTAGCTGGCATAGTAGATAAGTTCCAGACCACAACTCAAGAAGACTTATCTTTCTGAGTTCAAATCCAGCCTCAGACACTTGGCATTTACCAGCTGTATGATCCTGGGCAAGTTACTTACCCCAGTTTGCCTCAATTTCTCGTCTATAAAATGAGCTGGAAAAAGAAATGACAGACCACTCCAATATCTTTGCCAAGAAAACCCAAACAGAGTCATGAAGAGTTGGACAGGACTGAAAAACAACACAGAACAACATCTTCTTTTGATATATTTTATTACCTTGATATATACAGGGGAGATGCTTTATTTGAAAAGAGCTTTAAAAAGAACATTCTCTGACACAGCATCAAATTCTTTCTTAAAAAACAATAAATAATAAACAGTGGAATCTGATATTCAGTCAGTTGTGTAACTATAATGATGTGGTCTGTAACCAAAAATTTGCTGTGAAAGCCTACCTGTTCCTTTCTCATATTTTCATCAAGGATATTCTTAATGCATGCATCAATCAATTCTCATAAAAGATTTTATAGAGAGGATTTAAATAGGCCTAGCATTAGTATCTTCTGATAACTTCTCAGTTGCCTGCCCCACCCTCACCTTTTATTTTTCCAGTAAAAGCACCACTCATGACTGATTCCATTCTTTTGAATTTATTCCCTTCTTGAAAAAGAAGGAAGGAAGGAAGGAAGGAAGGAAGGAAGGAAGGAAGGAAGGAAGGAAGGAAGGAAGGAAGGAAGGAAGGAAGGAAGGAAGGAAGGAAGGAAGGAAGGAAGGAGAAGGAAGGAAGGAAGGAGAAGGAAGGAAGGAAAAGAAATGAAGGAAAAGGAAAGAAGGAAAAGGAAGGAAAGAAGGAAGGAAGGAAAAGGAAGGAAGGAAGGAAGGAAGAAAGGAAGAAAGATTCCTGAGTATCTTTTTAAAAGAAAAATAATTTTGAACTTAAATACAAAAAGACCAAAAAACAAAACAAAACAAAACAAAAAAACCCACAACTCACTTCCAATTACACATCACAACATAAAAAGAAGATTCAAGATAAAACCATGAATTTCTATTTAACACTTTATTTTGTATGTGTGTGAGCACAAGACAATTAGTGTTAAGTGACTTGCCCAGGATCACACAGCTAGTAAATGTCAAGTGTCTGAAGCTAAATTTGAATGCAAGTCCTCCTTACTCCAGGGCTAGTCTTCATCCACTGCCCCAAACAGCTGCCCCTGTTTATTATTTTTTTTTTTTTTTGGAAAACAAACAAACAAAACATTTCACATTCTTTTCAGAGCTACTTTGCTTTTTTTTGTGTTCCCCTCAAGTTTTTCTTTTCTTTTATGAATACTCTTTTTACCTTAAATATTCTTAAAATTGGATTATCTCCAATGCCAATTTTTTTTTTACAGTTATTTATTTGATCAGTTTCAATAATCCTTTTCAACTTCAACTTCCAGGTTACTTTGCTACTACTTCCTTAGCTAAATCATTGGATATTAAGGTGGTAGAGTCCAGATCTGATAATTGTGCAATACCTCAATGAGAAAAGATTATTGACAAGATGCAGATCTGTACTGTTTGTTTATTTGTTGTCTTCCTTGCGGTTTCATTTACAAAACACCAGTTTTCAGGATAATCTGGTTTAGCAAAATCTCATTCTACAATTTTTGTAAATTTTTTAAATACTCAATTGCATTTTGTTATTTTCTGAGGCAATACCGCTAGAGGTAATTTTCTATCATGCTTCATTGTGATGTTTTATGAATGCATTGGTATTCTAAACAGGTATGGTCCTTGGCTGCCATGTCTATCTTTTGGCAAGATTAAGTATCTACAGGTAGAAGCAGTTTCCAGAGTTCTTTTGATCTCTTCATAGCACTGACTTTTGCCTGAGTTAAATTTTTCTAAGAAATGTTGACAAAGTCAACCTTTATCCATTTCCCATTTTTCAGAATTGACAGCTCATTTAAAGGGGTCAAATCAGAATTGCAACAATCATACTCAATGTCTTCTTCTTTTTGTCCTTTCTTCTAATATGGTATTTACTTTAACCTCTGCTCTGGAAGCAATCTGTGATCTGACTACACAGAGATAGTTGATACATGCATAACTGCCCCATCTATAACCAGTTACTTTCTATTTATTAAGATATAGTCAAGGACATCATACATAAAAATGAATATAGGTTTTTAATAGGTATAGTACCTCCAGATTGTTTTTGAAGAATGCTCTAAGTCACTTACCTCAATTTCCCCACCTGTAAAAAGACCAAATGAGATGATGTATATAAGGCATTTTGCAAACTTTATACAAATGCTAGTTATTATTACAGCTATTATGGTGATAGTGATACTTCCATGTACTCTACAGGAAAGGTATCAAACGTGCAGTTTCAAGGTCAAATGCATCCCATGATACTCTCAAATATGGCTTGAACTAGATTAAAATAGAATTAGGAAAAAATTAGCAAAATAAATAAAAAGTAAAATAAAACAAAGATAATATTACTTTTCAACACAATGTGACCTAAGTGGCTGGATCCACAGTGATCCTTACATAATGCCATGGTCCCCATTTCTATTTGAGCTTGGCACTCCTGTTCTACAAGTCTCTGGACTCTTTTTTTTCCTGGTCTCTTTCTTGAATTTAAACCAGGATAAGTTGACTTTCTCATGAGCACTGTAGATAGGCAGCCAAATGACTTGCTTCTCCTTGCCTTTAGGCACACAGCTCCTCCAAGTTCTTTATTCTCTAATTTACCTCTAGATGGAGAAACTATGAGTTGTCTCTCCACTTAGCTTTGATGTCTTTACATCTTCTAGTCTCATTTCAGAGTAAGGGATCAATTCCTTCACTATTCTGTCAACATGCTGCTCCTTAGCTAGAGATGATTCATTAAGGGTACTTCGGATTAAATGAATGTTTGTAGATGTCAGAGGATTATATTCTGTTCCCTTTTCCCATGGTATGTCATAGCATTGAAGAAAGGGCTGATAACTAGTTTACATTTTTGTCTGTTTTCATGAGTTGTTGTGTCTAAAAATATCTTCCATCCACCATCTCCTCTGGTCATGAATCTCCCCATGCTTAATTAGATAAATCTGTTAATAGCATACCTAGTCTGTCACTGGACCTATACTGAGAAGTTTTGTAGAGCCCACTAGAGATTTTTCTTGGCAGAAATAGTCGATGCAAATTTAATTATCATCCCCCAAACCTGAATAAGGCATCAAAGTAGGAATTCTGTGGAGGAGGTAAGTGATGCAGAGGAAAGACCACGGCTTTAGTGTAAGAGAAAGTGAACTTTAATGTCAACTCTAACAGTTAACATGCGACCTTGGAAAATCAGTTAATCTTCTGGGTCTCAGTTTTCTCATCTAGAAAATGAGGGGGTTAGACTAGATGATAGTTAGTGGCACAATGAATGAGCCTTGAAGCTGGAGTCAGGAAGACCTGAACTCAAATTCAGCCACAGGCATTTATGGCAATATATATACTGAAGCAAGTCTCCTTATCTGTAAAATGAGGATAATAATAGCACCCATTTTCCAAAGTTTTTTTTGAGGATACAATGAAATTTGTAAAGTATTTTCAAACCTTTGAGCACTATAAAAATGCTAACATGATGATGGAGGCGGTAATAGTAATGATGATGATAATATAGGTCTACCTATATATCAAAAATCATGTCTATCAAAAAATTACAAGAAAATTCTCTATACCAATTACTTATATTAAAGGGATTGACAAATTGAGTGTACTGGTAGTATAGAAGGAATAACTATAAAACCGAGGATGTAAGTTAAAAGTATTTGACAAAGTCAAAAATTTAATAGACACTCATCTGGCAGACAATTTAAAGGCTCTTCCTCTCTGAAAAGTGGTTTTGTGTCAAAGAGCAATTCCAAATTGGGGAACAAAAGAGCTGGAGAGATGGATAAAGTGGAGCAAAACAGAAGCAGTAGCAGAAATTGCAGAAAGAAAATTTCAGATTAATGTAAGAAAAAAGTTCCTAAAAATTAATTCGAACTGTCCAAAAGTAGAATGGAATGCCTTAGATATATTGAGTTTCCTATCTGTGAAGATTATGATACTCTAAAAATTTATTTCTGGTTTCCTGGATCTGGCCTCTCTTGCAACATGCTATTTCTGCTTTAGACATGACTCGTCTCTAGTTACCACTTTCTTTTCTCTGTTACCACTCCTCTCTTCCCCCACCCATTCCTACACTAGTCCCAGCTCTCAATGTCTGGATGCTCCTTTGCTGGAAGCTTCCAGCTTTCTTGATAATTCTCTACCTTTATGTGACATGAAAAGTGGAAAAGCAATTAGATGTGCCTGCTAGAAATTGCATCCATTCTTTTTATCTTTTAATAATAGCCTTTTATTTTCGAAATACATGCAAAGATAGTTTTCAACCTTCACCCCTGCAAAATCTTGTGCTCCAAATTTTTCTCTTCCCTTCTCCATCTCCTCCCTTAGACAGCATGTGATCCAATATATGTTAAATATGTGAAACTCTTCTATACATATTTCCACATGTATCATGCTGGTGAAGAAAAATCAGATTAAAAAAATGAGAAAGAAAACAACAAAAAAAGTGAAAATATTATGTTGTAATCCATACTCAGTTCCCACAGTCTTTTCTCTGGATGTAGATGACTCTCCAACATGAGACCATTGAAAATGGCCTGAATCATCTCATTATTGAAAAGAGCCAAGTCCATCAGAATTGATCATCATACAGTATTGTTGCTGAAGTATATAATGATCTCTTGGTTCTGCTCATTTCACTCAGCATCAGTTCATGTAAGTCTCTCCAGTCCTTTCTGAAATCATCCTGCTGATAGTTTCCTATAGAAAAATAATATTCCATTACATTCATATAGCACAATTTAGTCAGCCATTCTTCAGTTGATGGGCATCCACTCAATTTCCAGTTTCTACCACTACAAAGAGGACTGCCACAAACATTCTTGCACATACAGGTCCCTTTCCCTTCTTTAAGATCTCTTTGGGATATAAGCCCAGTAGAAACACTGCTGGATCATACGCTTGATAACCTTTTGGGCACAGTTCCAAATTGCTCTCCAGGATGGTTAATTCCATCCATTCTTATAAAAAACTGGGTCCTTTCTCACTTAGGAGAATTATCTTTGGTATACACATATGAAATCTGAGAGGAATGATAAGAGCCTGATAGAAGCTGAATATCACCTCTGGGGCATCTCTTTTCACAGACCATTCCTTTCCTCCTCTATTATAGTCCAAAGATCATTTTATTGAAGGCCCAGCATAACTTGTAGCTCCAAATTCACTTGCATCCTTATATTCTCAGTGATGACCGTGAACTTAAATATATCCTTTTCCTTCTTCCCTACTCTTTTTCTTTCATGTCCTTAGATGTCTCATGTGAAAATACAAAAATTTCTCCCTTTTCCCTTCAGTTAAAATAGGATTAATCAAGACCTTTTTCTATATATTAATAGCTGATCAAATTTTTCTGGCAAACCCCCTTTAAGGTCCAGCCAAAATTGTGGTTTCAAATGGAAGCTTGATGACCACTCATCAGGGATTTTATAGTGGGGATTCCTGCTCAGATATAGGCTGAATTATATTATAAATTTGGGTCTTTTCCAAACCAGAGGTTTTGTGTTTCAGAGAAAATATAAATCTTTTTTTAAAAAGCTTTTTATTTTCAAAATATATGCAAATATAGTTTTCAACATTCATCCTTACAAACCTTTGGTTCCAACTTTTTCTCTCTCCCTTCTCCAGCACCCCTCCCCTAAACAGCAAGTAATCCAATATGGGTTAAACATGTGCAATTCTTCTAAACACAGAAAATATAAATCTTAGCCATTTTAAAGCTATAAATAAAAACAAAACTAGAATCTCCCAGTATAAAGTAATGTCTTGATGGCTTTCTCTTTTTAAATTTTTTTTCTTCTTTTTTTCTTCTCCTTCCTCCCTTCCCTCTTTTCTTACTTCCCTTCTTTTATTCCCTTCCTCCCTTTCATCATTCCTTCTCTTCTTCCTTCTCTCATTCTTTCTTCTTTCCCTCCTTTCTTTCCTTAATTCCATTCTTCTTATCTTCTTTCTTTCCTTATGCCAGAGTTCTAAAGTCTCTCAAAATTATTTTTTTTATAATGATATTTTTATTGTATGTGTTTTTCTCCTGGTTCTCCCCAGTTCATACTACCTCGGTTTATATAGTTCTTTTTAGGTTCCTTTAAAATCATTCTTTTCATCATTTCTTACAATGTAATAATATTCCATTGCATTCATATAACATGATTTGCTTAGCTATTCTCTAAATGGTGGGAAATCCTTTAGTTTCCAATTCTTTGCTGTAAACATTTTCATACATGGAAATTCTTTTCCTATTTCTTTGAACTCTTTGAGTATTGGTCTAGTATCACTAGGTTAAATAATAAGATGATGGTTTTTTATAAGAGGCTAATCATGTCTCCTCTTCTTTTCTATTTTCTAGTTCAGATCTTCATTATCTCTCTCCTGGACTAAATCACAATAATTTTCTAACTAGTCTACCTGCCTCCTGTCAATCTTCTCTTTAATTATACAGTTTGCCTCCACATTAAATGCTTCTAATACATAGCACTGATCAAGTCATTCTACTGCTCAAATGCTTTTAATGGCTCCCTGTAGTCTACTGAATACTGAACAAACCTAGAAATGACAGTCGTGCAAAATTTGGACCCAGCAGACTTTCCTGGCTTTATTTTTCACTTCTTTCCTTCATATACCTTAAGCTCTAACCAAACAGGGATTCCTCACTTCACCTGCAATGGACTACTTTATTTCCAATCAGTTAAAGAAAAAAACATAGTGTATTCTGCATTTTAGGACAAGTCATCCAGGAAATTATTTTTATTGTTAATTTAACACTATTAAAGATTTAAGCATTTTTAGATTAGAAAGAAATGTTCGGATTCATCAATAGTACTGAAATGGCTTCGAACCTGTGAATGGCCAAAGCTAAAAAGAGCAGGCTAGAGACAAGAGAGTCAAAAATCAAACAGAAGTTTAATTTCAAAGTGAGGGAAATTGCTTGCAAGCAAGGATGTATTAGGGTCCCACCTCTAGTTGGGGGACCTAAGACAGTGGGACTGAATCTTGTTTTATATATTCTTGTGGTTAGAAAAAGTCAGTATAGTGAATGGAGAGAAACAACAGCATCAATGAGGCAAGGTTGGGTAGTGACAAAAAGTCTTTTCATAGCAGGGCTTCGTATCTGGACCTGTTGATGTTTACTGGAGCTGAGAGACCATAAGTGCTGTGGTTTAGGTGAAGCAGTGTTCATCCACAGGGTAAGCACAAAGGATTGTTGTTCTCCTTTAATGGCTCTATATCATACAAACCCCCTGACCTCCCTCTGTCACCAAAACAACTTGAGATAACATTTTTAAGGCTTTTGAACAAAGAAAAGATCACAATACTTTGGGATTATTCCATTAAGTAGGATAGTTATTTAATAATTACTCAATTCCTTCCTTGACCTCTCAAAGAGATTTCCTTGTGAATGATATCCTAATCTCTTCAGAATGAGAAAGATCTTAATTACATAAGAAATATTTTTTATTCTAAATATGATTTCACCCTAAATCCATATTCCTCCAGCCTTAGTTGTTCTTTGTTTTGCTTTGTTTTTATTGTTCTTCACCTTTTACTTATTTTCCTAAAGGGAAAAGTCTGAGGGTTTTCGACTGAAGAAATATATTTTTAGTTGAACTAAAAAAAGATTTTTAACACATGTCTATACTCCTACAACATCCATTCTACCTGTTTAATTTCAACTTATCTTTTAAAGACATTGTCAAATGTCAACTTTTCTATTAAAACTATCCTGATCTCCCCCATACCCTTTTCAAATCTTCTTTGCATTCCAGTTGACTTTAAACCATACCTCTCCTTTTACTTTTTCATTCTACTTTTTAATTTTGTTATTTATTTCTGTGTATCTTTTACCTCCCTTACTAGACTGCAAACTCGATGATTATAAATATCATTTTTATGCACTTGTGTATTTTTCATGGCAACAGCAGAGTGTCACCAAATTAATGAGAAGAATGACCTAGGAGAAGGGGACAAGGTAATATCCTTTGGGTCATGTGACAGTTGGGATAGTTTTGGTATACTAATGATGATGAAGGCTATTACTGTAAAATGCTAAAAGATTTCATTTTTTTAAACTAAGTTCAGAGAAATGGCTAGAAAGAATAATCTAGGTTGTATTAGGTTAGAATTGGGGAAAGCAACTTTTATGAAAGTCTTTAAAACTAGCTAGTATCAAAACAACTGTTTGGACATTTACATATATATATATATATGTATACTATATATATATAGTATTTAATTTATGCTTTAACATATTTAACATGTATTGGTCAACCTGCCATCTGGGGGTGGGGGAGGGGAAGAAGGGGAAAAATTAGAACAAAAGGTTTGGCAATTATCAATGTTGTAAAATTACCCATGCATATATCTGGTAAATAAAAACATTTTTTAAAAATTAGCTAGTAATGGGAGAATGTAAAAAATAATAATGTTATTAATAATGCAGAGTTGGAAAAGATGGGAACTAAGATGGACTGATAAAAATGGAGAGGTCAGCAAAAGAAAATGAGTAATGGATTATGAACCATTAGCTAGGTTAAAAGAATAACTTCCAAATTGATAAGTACAAGGGCTGTTGGAATAAACATGTGAAGTTTTGTGACCTTACAAATAAAATATTTGGACTGGAGATTAACATTAGGAGCTTCTGGAAACTTTCCAAACTTTAGTTTCCACAGCTGCAAAATATTGAGGTTGAATCTCTAAAGTCTCTATCAGCTCGAATTCTTATGAAGTCTTATGTTAAAACTTTGTCAAGATAAAATTGTTCCTATGACTTTACTCTGTTGTATCTGGTTGTTTGTAAAGTAATGAGATTGATTTAAAGTAATGAGATTGATTTTCATGCATGGCTTATAGAATCTATTCCATTTCTTTTTAATCGTAATATAACTATAGACATATTACTCTATAACTCTCTAAACTGTGGTAAAGAAACAAGCAGCATCTGCTTGACCTTAATGGAAAGGGTGGGGGAAATATTTACTTAAAAGTGGAGAAAGATGAAAAAGTAAGCAAAGGCCAAAGAGGAACCCTCTACTTTTTGTTACTTTTCATGGATACTGGTAGTGAGAAGGTCACCCAGACAAGCAGTATCAGGAACTCAGATGGAAACATGGTGAAAAGAGTGCTGGGTTTGGTGTAAGAATATGGGTTTGACTCTTAGCTCTGCCTACAACTTTTTGGCCTGTGGACAAGTCATTTTTACCTTCCTAAATCTCAGTTTTTCTATCTGTACATTGAGCCAGATGATCTCTAAGGACCCTTACTATTCTGATGATCTAATATCCAAAGGCTTTCTACTTGAGAAAAACCTTTTAGGCATATGCTTTAAGTGAGGTACACAATAGAATCTGGCAGAAAATAGATTGTAAATTTGGGATTGAAGTGAGAGCAAAAAATATAGCATTGGCCCCTTATAACTTATAAACTGAGATATTAGTATACCTGTCTTGAACAATTGGTTATATAGCCCATCATCTGAACCCCTATCTGGCTTGCTGTTTAGCCATACAAGAGATATATTAAAAACTAACTTCAAAAGTATTTAATCAAGACATAAATCAATGTAAGTAACAAAGAATGAAATATTGGTAAAAAGAAATCTCTGCCGCTATATATGTGGATATAATTTCCCATGGGAGGATGGGATAGAAATCTTGAAAAATAGGGGAAACTGTCTCTCAGTTCATGAATGCTAAGAGGAAAATATGAATAAGCACTCATCTCATCTTACTGTCTTTCTTTTTTCTGATTGTGTGGTTGGGTTTTTTTTTTTAATTTTTTATTAAGGCTTTTTATTTTCAAAACATTCATCCTTGCATAACTTTGTGTTCCAAATATTTTCCCTGCCTTCCCTCCACCCTCTCCCCTAGATGGCAGGTAATTCAATATATTGTAATCATGTGCAATTCTTCTATATATATTTCCACAATTATTGTGCTTCACAAGAAACAGATCAAAAAGGAAAAAATGAAAAAGAAAACAAAATGCAAGCAAATAACAAAAAAGTAAAAATACTATGTTGTAATCCACACTCAGTTCCCACAGTCTTCTCTATGAGTGCAAATGGTTCTCTTCATCATAAAATCATTGGAACTGGTCTGAATCATCTCATTGTTGAGAAGAGCCATGTCCATCAGAATTGATCATCTTGTTGCCGTGTACAATAATTTCCTGGTTCTGCTCATTTCACTTAGCATCAGTTCATGTAAATCTCTCCAGGCCTCTCTGAAATCAAGCTGCTGATTGCTTCTTATAGAAAAATGGAATTGTTCTTATAGAACAATGGAATTCCATAACATAATTATTCCATAATAATTCCATAATTGTTCTTATAGAACAATGGAATTCCATAACATTCATATACTATAACTTATTCAGACATTCTCCAACCGATGAGCATCCACTCAGTTTCTAGTTCCTTGCCACTACAAAAAGGGCTGCCACAAACATTTTTGCACATGTGGGTCCGTTTCCCTCCTTTATGATCTTTTAGGGATACAAGTCCAATAGAAACACTACTGGATTGAAGGGTGTGCATAGTTTAATAGTCTCTTTAACATAGTTCCAAATTGCTCTCCAGAATAGTTGAATCAGTTCACAGCTCCAACAATATATCAGTGTCTCAGTTTTCCCACATTCCCTCCAATATTCATCATTATCTTTTCCTGTCATTTTAGCCAACCCAACAGGTACCTGCTGCCTCAGAGTTGTCTTAATTTGCATTTCTCTGATCAATAGTGATTTACAGCACCTTTTCATATGACTAAATATAATTTCAATTTCTTCACTTGAAAATTGTCTATTCATATTCTTTGATCATTTATCAATTAGAGAATGGCTTGGATTCTTCTAAATTTGAATCATATATTTTAGAAATGAATCCTTTATCTGAACCCTTGAATATAAAATATTTTCCCCAGTTTATTGCTTCCTTTCTAATCTTGTCTGCATTGGTTTTGTTTGTACAAAAAATTTTTAACTTAATATGATCAAAATTATCTATTTTGTATTTAATAATGTACTCTCTTATTAAGTCTTTAAAGGCAGGTTGTAAAAACTCCAGTGTCATCACAGGGTTGTCAGGATTTTGGGGTTAGCAAAATGTCATGCAAACAACCTCAACTTGGCTCATTTTTTGTCTCCTACTCCCACTTACATCCCAGAGCTTTCCTCTCTTGTGTCTGCTTCTTCCTCTGCTCGTTCTTCTTCTCTTCCATTTATATTCACACTACTCCTGTAGCTTTTTTAAACCTCCTACTTTCTATATCATCCTCTACTAATCAGTCTTTTCTTGGTGATGTTACCATCCTGTAGCCAGATATGGAGTTTTCCTAAAAAGCATTATCTCGATAATTTCTCCTAATTAACAATATTCTCTTAGCTCCAATGCAATATTCTCCAAGTATTATAGACAATGAAATCCTGGGAACATTTTTTTTACTTCATCATCCTCTCTATGGAAAGAAAGGAGTGGTTGATGGGGAGGCATAAAGACAGAATTCCTTATTTAGGCATCAGGCTGCTGCCTCTGATTTATGGCAGTTCACCAAGTAAGAAGAAAAGTTGACAGTGGGATTCCTATCAGCATCTAAGCTTGTTTGAGTTCTTCTACTCAAAATTTGCCCTCTTTCTGACCCTCATCCTTCCCTTAGTAATCTTGTTTACCAGATATCTTTGCTTTGGGCTCCATCTTTCATGAATACTGTATCCTTCTTATAGATAATGCCCCTAAAATATAGAACAAAATGGTAGAGAAAAAGAAATGGAAAAGATGAAAAAAACAGATAGGTTCTCTTCAACAACAGAAAAA
This sequence comes from Sminthopsis crassicaudata, assembly GCF_048593235.1. Taxonomy (NCBI): domain Eukaryota; kingdom Metazoa; phylum Chordata; class Mammalia; order Dasyuromorphia; family Dasyuridae; genus Sminthopsis; species Sminthopsis crassicaudata. The sequence continues at coordinate 100,931,817 of NC_133621.1, read as the reverse complement.
GTTGGGGAGGGGTGATTGCTTCACAACTTGTTGCAGCTGCTTCTTCTTAATGTAGCCAGTCGAGTTCTTAAGCCTTGATATTTGAGAATCAGAGAAATTTCCTCCCATAGATGAATTTTCAGGATCTCTCATGTTTCCCCAGAAAGGATTCAAGACCTGAGGCTCTGGATGTTTAGGAGCTAATACATGAATAGAACCAGCTAGATACTAACTGATGTCTGTTCTGCTGAGGAGATTAGGAGACCCAGAGTCAGAGATGCTGGCTTGCAGGGGTAATCAGTTACTTTATTAGCTGACAATGTTTCATAGTTGTCATTTCTTACAGCACAGCAATATTACAGTTATGTAGCCCAATTTGTTTCTGTTTCCCTGCTTCTATGGGTCGAAGCAACAGGAGAATAGACTGATGAGAAATGAGAACTCAGTTTCTTCTACTTGGTACTGAAAGCAAGATTTCAAAAGAACAAACCCTAATGGAGATTCAATTACTTTTCCTTCTTTTCCCATCTCTCTTTTTCTTCCCCATTCCTTCTCCCTCTAAAATGCTTTATTTTTCTCTTGTCCTTCCTTTTACTTCTCCCTCCTTCCTCTTCTCTTCCATTTCCTCTCTGCCTTTTCAATTTATTTCTCCTCTTTGCTTTCTCTTCTCTCTATCCCAACACTATGCCTTCCCTTCCCCCTCACTCAGAGAGGAAGGGAAAATTATGAGCCCTGCATCCTGCTTATCCAGTGGGAACATCCCTGCTGCGAGGTGTCCAATGAAATCACTGGGAAGCAGTAGTAACAGCTCAGCTCCACATAGGCAGCTACTGTTAAGTGCCACTGCTGCCTACGTCCCTTCTTTTAAAGGAATCTCTTCCTCCTTTCACCTTTTGTCAGTTTCCTTTTCTTTCACACATATTTTCCTAAATATCACCCATTCTTCCTTCAAATTTCCTTTTTTCTCTTTTATACTCCTAATTTTACCCTCCTTCCTTTCCTTCTCTCCCTTATTCCTATCCTATTGATCTTCACTTTTTCTCCCTTTCCCCCTTGCATCTTTCACATTATTTCTTGCCCCTTTTTTCTTTTTTTGTCCCAACACATCACAACCTATGGATTATATATGAAAATAATAGTACTTGTTTTTCTTGAGAAATGGAAAGCATCTTGGAATTCTGCTCTTGCTAGATAGGAATCAGTCAGTGACAGCTTTTTATTTGTACTATTGGAAATGAGGTGTTATACATAAGGGAACTGTCCAGATCGTTGGTATTTCTTCCAAAAATATCCAAACTTTAAAGCCTTAAACATTTCAGATGGAAATCTTTCTGATTTGTATCAAATGGTGACATGCCTCCTTAAGGGAAATATGCTTGGAAAAAAATATAAACTTTTTTTTGACAATGCAGAAAGAGAAAGAAAGAATACAGGAACAGAGAAAGAGACAAAAGCAAGAGAAAGATCAGCTTAGCTAGTTTAATGTTCAGTTTGGGTTTTGGATGTCTTTTGATGGGGTCCTCATGAGCTCAGATAAAGTTGTAACTAGGACAGGGTGACTTGGACTTTGTTGGAGGCACCAAAAAGGTGGGGGTATGATTCTTTTGTATCTTATTTCCAGCACTTCCTGTTACTCTGCAGGGATGGTCTCACTACCACCCTACCACCTCATTCATCTACATATTGTCCAGTGTCATTGCACTAGATAGGTCTTTCTCTACAAAAAGAATCAACCGGATCTTTCCTTAGTCTTGTCCTTTTACCTCTGGACTACATCAGAACTTAATCATCAGGTATCCATGATATCCTTACTCTCCTCTAGAGGATCGAGTTGTACTGCTGTGATAAGAGAGCCCTTCTTCTCCCCTACCACTAAATCTACCCCCCCACACACCCCTTCTCCAGGGTTGTCTATTTACAGAACTGTACCAGAAGCAAGATCCATCTTCTGTTTCTGCCTTCAAGAAGTAAGGGAGTACTATTCAGTTTGACTTGATCACAAAAGACCAGCACTTCTCCCAGGGGCCATGTCTTACTAATAGATTCTATCCCTCATCTTCCCCCACCCTCAAATCTTCTTGACACCCTTTCTCCTTATCCCTAGAAGTTACATGGTGCTACGGATCTCTATTCTTTGCCCCCACCACTTTTAAGAAGTTACAAGCCAGGAATTCTTGAGACTGGACAAACTGTCTTTTGGGCTCCCCTTTCCCTAACACCCCCCACCAGGAATTGCCCCCCATGTTAATGCAAAATCTGGGGAAGGGGAACTTGCCCCTGTGTTTCCTGCTTCCCTCTTTGCCTTCAGGAAATGGAAATTGCTAGATGAAACAAGGTGTGCAATACCTTCCACCCCACTCTTACTTTGCTCCAGAAATTCCTACTTATTGCTTAAACTCAGGCTCTGGTCCTCAGATTTTCACAGGTTCAAAAACTCAATTTTAGCCATTTACCCAGGAGGTATTAAACCTCTAAAGAACTGATCCATGAACCCAAACTCACAGAGATACTGATTTATACACCCAAATGTCAAGTTATTAATTTACAATAGAAAATAGCTTTCCAGTGACTGGAATACTGATGGACTCTATCCAGGGTACCTTATTTCTAGTATCAATGCAGCTGGAAAAGCAAAGTATTCATCAGATGGTAGCTGAGTAAGGTTAGAATCAGAACCAAGGGAATTGGGTATTCCCATGGGGTGTTTATCCCAGGCTGTAGAGGAATCCAGAAAATTATCTCTATTGCAGTCTATTCTGTACCTTCCTAGTGAGTAAAATACTCAGCTCAATCAGGTACAATGTCTCTCACTTGGATAGCATTCAGTAAATACTAATAAATTCTTATGACTTCTTTTTCTAGGTACTATTTAAAGCATCATTCTTTGGAGATAAGCACATCACCTCAGATTCTTTACAATTAAATCATAACTATTTTCCATTAATTTCATTTTAGTTTCTGTGATGAGATTCTAGAAACATCCTACCCTCCTCAGCTACAGAATTACAAATTATTTAAACCCTGTTCCACTTGCACCATATATGCACTATATGTGATCGTGGGCAATTTAATCTCTCAGTCCCTTAAGTAACTCTGTCATGCAATTCTGTAAATTGTAGAGGAAGTGCTGATCTACATTGGCCAAGAGAGTTTCCTCATCTGAGAATTTACCATACCCCAGAAATCACAGTTCTACTATCTAGCCTCGTCTTTCAAAAAGTGACTTTTAAAAAAGTCCTTGTCCCAAATTCTTCGGCTCTTTCATTATTGGATCTTGCATTTTCCTTTGGGCAAGCTATATTAATTTATAAACATTAATTATTCTATTGTGCTATAGTTCCTTGATGTCTTCAAAGGCTTTTGAGGTATACAGAGAGGTATGTCCCTATGCTAAATGCCTGAGACTATGCTTTTTAAAATGTTATTCATATATATTTTATATGACCTTCCTTTCTGAATATATTTCTCTGCTCCCCTACTCAGCAAATCATCCTTCATAACAAGATTAAAAAAAAGAAAGAAAAAATAAAAGCGGGGAATGAGTTCAGCAGTATCAAAAAAAAATCTATCTGCTATTTTATAGAATATACAATATTCCATACCTATAGTCCTCCTCTACAAAGAAGGAAAGGAGATTGTTTTCTCAACTCTTCTCGAGGGGGTCAGTTTATTATGATTACATAGCATCCAGTTTTAAGTGTGTGGTTGGTGTTGGTAGTTGGTATTATTTCCATTTATATTACTGTAGTCCTTGAATATAATGTTTCTATGGTCCTGCTTATTTCACTAAATCTGTTCATATATCTTTCCAAGCTTCTCTTCATTTTTCATACTTGATATTTTTACAGTACAGTAATAGTCCATTGCAAACACATTCCCCCAATTTATTTGTTTCTTCTCTTCTAAGCACTTAGAATTTGCTCTAGGGCAGCTTTCCCATCCCTCTACTCTAACTCCCTTTTTCCCAATCTCAGTGTCAGAGAGGGAGGAAGGTCAGGGTGAATCAGAATCATCAGGAAGCACCCAGATGCTGAAAGACAAGCAGAGACCAGAGAATAAAAAGTTTCTTAATACCCCCAAACTGAGAGGTACAAAGAATTCTGGTGTTTGGAAATTAATGAGAAAACTGTGTTCACTCATTACACTTTCTCTACTTTCCTCTGTTCATATAATCCAAGACCATGATTTTCGAATAAAGTGGTTTGGGATTTTTCCTGGGAGGGCAGGAAGAATTTTGGGAAGTGACTGATGGCATCAAAAATGTTCAACCTTCTTTCTTCTTTTATTATTATTATTTATTATATTCATTATTTAATAAATAAATATTATTTAATAATTTAATTTATTATATATTATTGTTATTATATTATATATATTATGTTCACAATTTTTTGGAGTACTTGAAACCTGTGAAAAGGAGGGGAAAGTAGTTTTTAAAAGGAAAATCCAGATATAGGCCCAAAGTTATAGACTTCATAACTTTTACTAATTTGAAAAAATATCCCATATTATACACTGGGCACATTCTAAAGCTGCAAATTTGGATTCAAACTGGTCAGTTCCACTCAAAACTGGGTACCATGGTGGTGGGGAAAAGGCTGAGAGTTTGCTTGCAGAGTGCTATCTAGTGGTCAGAGAGGAAACTGCAACCTTTTGGAAGGCTATCCCATTGGAACCAAGGGACTGTTGGATTGGGGATTTAGGGACAGTGCCACCTGGTGGCCTACGTACATATTATACCCTTCACTGGATAATTAATCCAGTGACATTCAGTCATCCTGCAGCACACAAGCTACTTTGGATAGCTGCCAATACTGCGGTGCCCTAAGTATCGCATACAGGGCAACAAAGTATAACATTTCCCCCCTGGCTTTCACAGAATAACAGAATTTATGCCTCCCATTGAGTGGGGAGAAAAAAGAATGAAATTACTACCACCTTACACCTGCAATTAGGCAAATGTAACATTTTAAAGGTCTCTAGTAATGAAGAGCCACAAAACAGATTATGTTATTTCAGGAAGGTGGACTTTTTTTTTTTTTTGCTTAATATTACAAACCTGCTTTCCTGAGCAAAGAACTAAATGGTTTCTGCTTTGAAACAGATAAGAGATGGTTTCACAAATATCTCACCTTTAGGTGGAAATTAAAATGCATCTTCAATATGGATGCAGGTACTCCCTTCAAAGTTCTCAGACCAAATGAAATAATATTTGTAAAGTGTTTATTTAGCACAGTACTAGCACATAGTAGGGCGCTTGCTAAATATTTATTCCCTTTTCTTTCCCATCCCCTCCCTGCTTCCTGTGCAATCTTTGTCCATTTCTATGTATATTCTCCACAGAGGTTCTATCCAAGCATTCTAGGAGCCTCTATTTCTTAACATTTTGTGGGTACTTGTATAACACAAGGAGCATCCATTTATTATCCCTTTTCTTATTCTGTGACCACCCTACCTGCCTCCTTCAGTCATACATCTTTTTGATTCCATATTTTACCCTGTTTCTTATATGAGATTGATAATATCATTGGTAATATGCTACAACCTCTTTATCCCCAACTTACATCTCTGCATTGCCCTTTGCATGACCCATAATTTTTATTCTTCTGTGATTATGGTATTCCATGAGTCACAGCCACTGGAAGAATATCGGTGTTAAAATAGACGGAGTTTGAAGCTAAACATTGAGTAATTGTGAAGATTGATCTTGCCCCAGAGAGGAGATGAGAAAGTACCTCTCTCCTTTTGGTAGAGAGGTAGAAACTATGGGTGCTATATGTCACATGGACTGTCAGATGCACTCAGGATCTCATTACCTGTTTTTCTTTGTCACAAGAGAGGGTCTTTTTTTTAAGGTGAGATAGTATATATAGAAATTGCTAAACTATTAAATAAATGACATTGCTAATATTTATTTGAATTTAAAATAAAATTATTTTAAAAGCAAAAAAAAAATCAAGATGGGAGGTTTTTTTGTTGTTGTTCAATTTCCAAATGTACAAATTCCCAAATGCAAATTAATCCCTCTTTTTTTTTCTTTCTCATTCCAGTTCAGTGGGTTCTCCATCTGCCTGCATGTCAGAGTAAGCATTGGAAGGTAGTAGAGGACCTTGATTTGATAACTCTTCATTGTATGACTTTAGGCAACTTACTTCCCTACTCTGTTTTATTTTAATTATTTTATTAATTTTATTTTTTTCAATAGTTTTTATTTACCAGAGAGATGAGGGGGTAATTTCCCAACATTGACAAGTTTTCCCCTCCTCCCCCACCCAGGTTGACCCCTACATCTTAAATATGTTAAAGTATAAATTAAGTACAATATACCTATACATGCCCAAAGAGTTGTTTTGCTGTACAAGACCAATTTAGGATTAGGGTTATTATTGTGGGTTTCTGTTTCCTTCTTCATTTTTAAAATGAGAGGGTCATAAATGACTCCTGAACCCCCTTATGTGCTATGTTCTATGATCATAGTTTGGGTAATTGTTATTCTTTAATTAGTTGGTTTTTCCTGCATAAATTTCTAAGCTCAACTCTTCTGAATGAGTATGAATCTCATCTAAAAAAATCTACAAGATTCTTAGGCTTGTTACAAATTAGGACAAAATCATTCCTAAGTGTTAGCATCTGGAAGACCTCCCCAATTCTAGCAATATTTCTTAAACGATGGGTGTGGACTCCATATGGGTTTTTTTAACTGAATGTGGGGATTGTGAAATTAAGATTTATTATCAGTAAATGTTTGATCTGCACACCTAATTTATATACATATATATCCAGGGTGTTTAAAATTTCTTGCATCAAAAGAGGTTGCAAATGAAAAAAGTTTTAAAAGCCCTATTCAAGGTAATTGCATTTTAGTTGAATTCTAGACTTGGTATCACTGGTAAACATGTTAATAATCATGTAATTTTCTTTTCAAGTTACCCCTGTTGTTGCCTCTATCAAGGAATCTTGTATGACCTTTACACATCATGGGAGGTATCTTGCTGGAAAAGAGTTTTAATCTGAGATAAATACTTTTTAAAATCCACAAATCCACAAATTGTGGGGTCCTCTAGTCTCTGAACCTTTCATTCAGTTGTGAATGAAAGATAAAGAGTCATTGGGTCAGATTTGACCTACAGTCTGTAGTCTGCCAATCTTAGAATAGATGGTCTTCAAGGTTCCTTCCAGTTTTATATTTACAATTCTAAGAATTTCATTTACAAAAGTCTTCCTGTTCCCCTCTCAGAATATCTTTTAAGATGTCCTTGGTAAACTACACACCTGTCAGATTGGCTAAGATGACAAGAAAAGATAATGACGAATGTTGGAGGGGATGTGGGAAAACTGGGACACTGATACATTGCTGGTAGAACAGTGAATGGATCCAACCATTCTGGAGAGCAATTTGGAACTGTGCTCAAAAAATTATCAAACTGTGCATACCCTTTGACCCAGCAGTGTTACTCCTGGGCTTATATCCCAAAGAAATATTAAAGGAGGGAAAGGGACCCACATGTGCAAAAATGTTGTAGCAGCCCTTTTTGTAATGCCTAGAAACTGGAAACTGAAAGGATTCCCATCAATTTGAGAATGGCTGAATAAATTATGGTGTATGCATGTTATGGAATATTATTGTTCTGTAAGCAAAGACCAGCAGGATGATTTCAGGGAGGCCTGGAGAGACTTACATGAAATGATGCTGAGTGAAATGAGCAGAACCAGGAGATCATTATACAACAACAAGACTATAGGATGATCAATTCTGATGGACATGGCTCTCTTCAAGAATGAGATGATGCAAACAGTTCCAATTGTTCAGTACTGAAGAGAGCCATTTTACCCAAAGAGAGAACTATGGGAACTGAGTGTGGACCACAACAATTGTATAAATATGTATACATATATTGGGTTTAACATATATTTTAACATATTTAACATGTATTGGACTGCTTGCCATCTAGGGGAGAGGATGGGGAGGGAAAGAGGGAAAAATATGGAACAAAAAGTTTTGCAAGGGTCAATGTTGAAAAATTACCCATGCCTATGTTTTGTAAATAAAATAGAATGTCTAGAGATAGAGAGAGAGACAGAGAAGTGGGGGAAACAGAGACACAGAGAGAGACACAGAGAGAGACACAGAGCCAAAGAGAGACAGAGAAGGAGGGAGACAGAGAGACAGTGAAACAGAGAGAGACAGAGACAGAGAGAGACACATGCAGAAAGAGAGAGACACAGAGAGTGAGACAGAGAGAGGGAGGGGGGAGGGAGAGAAGGGGAGCCAGGCAGGGATGGGCAGAGTAGAAAAGCCTGCCTCTTTTGGCAGTCAGCATTCCTTATTTCTTGCTGAAGTATTGGCACCTTTAAAAGCCTTTGCTGTCCTCGCCAACCTCCCCACTCAATCACCAGCAACAGCTCCTGGGGAAAAAATAAGGAAAAAAAAATCAATGTATTAAATCTCAACTGAGCTCAGAGGCAGCTTCCGCTACACCTTCCTCTGGCAGCCATATCCTTCCCTTTATCTGAACTAGGTGCTGTGACAAATCCTCTTCCTCCCTGTGACATCACTAGCACAGATAAAAGCCCCTGGACTTCAGGAGAGTCTAAGCACTGGTGTCCATTGAGTTCTTCACTTTTTCTCTGTCTCCTTTTCCTCTCACACACAGCTTGGCGCCCTAAAAAGAATACAGAGGGGAAGATATGGGTTCAGAACAGCTGTTCTGGCACTTATAAACTTGGTAACCATTTAATCTTTGGGAGCCCCAGCATTCTTTATCTGTAATATGGACATAATAGTGTTCAAGGTACCTACATAATGACAGAGTTATTATGAAGAAAGGAAGGGGTTTGTTACATTCTCAAGTAGTAGACTTGAAGTAAGCTAATAAGTAAGTTAATATTTTTATTTCTAGGATTAATATAGTAACCTATTAATAATATATTATTAGCATATTATATATAATAGTAGTGTTATATTAAATGTAATAATAATATATTGATCAATTAATTATATATATTAGTACATTATACATAATATTAGTATTGTATTAAATATAATATTAATAATATATTGCCCTATTAATAACATTATTAATGTATTATATTAAATACAATAGTAATAATCTGTTAGTCCAATCAATAATAGATCATTAGCATATTAAATATAATAATGTATTGGTCATATTAATAAACTATTATTAGTATATTATATATAATATCAGTATTGTATTAAGTGTAATATTAATAAATATTGGCCCTATTAATATAATAATATTAATGTTGATGTATTATATTAAATATAATATTAATAATGTATTAGTCCTATCAATAATATATTTTGGATATCATATATGATATTAGCATATTAAATATAATGTTAATAATATATTAGTCATATTAATAAATTTATATTATATATTAGTATATTATATAACATTAGTGTTATATTAAATATAATAATATATAGCCCTGTTAATAATATATTGTTAGTGTATTATATTAAATACAATATTAACAATACAGTAATCCTATATCCATAATATATTATTAGTATATTAAACAATATTAATAATGTTAGTCCTATTAATAATGTTATTAGTATGTTATATGTGATATTAGCATATTAAACAATAATAATATACTAGTCATTTTAATAATATATTATATATGGTATTAGTATATTAAATATGATAGTAATAATATATGGGTCATAAGTCTTGAGAACTATCCTTTATTCCTCTCCCAATTTGGTTTGGTTTTCTCTGGATTTCACCGCCTGCTCCCATTAGGATTCCCTCACATACAGCTACTTTTTTTAAAGCTCTCTTTAAGGCATTATCTTTCTCTATTTGAACACAAACTCCTTGAAGGCAGGTAACATCTTTCTTGCATCCTCAGCACTTAGCTCATTGCCTAACACATGTTAAGCACGTAATGATTTCTTTTTAACTACAACAGGAGCAGAAATCTGGACCCAGGTCATAGGAGCATAGATCTAGAGGTGGAAACAATTTCAGATATAATCCAATGGCCAGGAAGGCAGCTGAAGTAGGAGCTGGGCAGAGATAAGAGTTCAAGGAGACATTAAAGATGCCATGGTCATCCACTGCTTCATGGGCCATCACCACTTGTCCTGACTTTGGTCCTGGCCCTGTACTTTGATGACTCTGGAAGAGAGTGAGCTTGACCACTGTACAATTCTGCCTCACTTAAATCCAATTCCCAGAAAGTCAAGATATTGTTCCATGATGTCATTGGTCCTCTTTGAGAATGATAGATGACTACCACCAAATAACCTAGGATTCAGATTTTTTTTTTACTACAAATTCAGTGCCTTTTCCCTCATACTGTGCTTTCTTGAAAAATGACTCCTTCTAAGAGATAATTAATAAACTAATTCCTCCTTTGTGTTGGCTCTCCAGTTTTTCTTTTCTCTTTCCTTATCACCCTCTAGCTACTGTACCATGCCAGAACTGATGGTACCAGATGCCATAAGATATTGATCCAATCCAGGAGAAAGCCCATGATGGCTAATCTTGGCTAAATCCAAGCCAACCCTTAGATTATAAAGTCTTACAAAGGAGAGGTCCTCTTGGAAACATGGAAACAATCATAAGATATAGAGCTAGGAGGCACCTTAGAGATCCTTTAGTCTATAAACAACAAATAGTGGAAACTGAGTCTGAAACCCAGGCCTCCAGACTTTAAATGCATCAATAACACAATTACCACTTTTTGTTTACTATAACACATTACCTCAGAAAGGGGGTCCTGAATCAATAAACAGGTGTTGATTAAGTACTACGTGCAAGATAGTGTACAATGTACTGAAGATATGAAGAATCCACCCAAACAGATTGATATACTGGGAGAGTTCTGGAGCACACTAACAAATCCCCTACACCAAAAATTAGCTAGCATGAACTTACTTCTCACCCTGGATTTAATACCATGGGATTTAAATAGATGACAGAGCATATTTGTCTTATTATACTCACTCGTTCTACCTGAGTTCCTAGTCCTTGCTATGTTCCCCCTGTAGGTACTCTCCTGATGAAATTAGTAATTCTGCACATTTCCAATTCTCTCTGAGGAGTTTCTCACCAAAGAAAGTGATTTTGTTAGGGAATGTATACATGTCGCATTTTGAAAGATACTACTCCGTGGTATAATCTGTAGGTGGCATTATGCTCCTGAGCATGGCTCAGTGCCTAGTGACTAAAATATGTTCTTGACAATCTCTACGTTTCTACAATCTGTGAAAAATAACTTAAACTAAAATGATGAAGGTTCACTAAGTCAAAAAAGGCAGAAGCAAAGTTCCTGTGGCTAATCTACTTCTGCATATTTGAAAACTGACATATTATTAAACAAAGCCTTCAGCATGAGTAGCATCACCATTTCTCCCATTTGCCTTTCTTTTGGTTTCTTTTTTTTTCTTTTAGTTTGGCCTATGATTTCACAGACGTAGGGAATTGCTGGCTAAGAAACTTCCTAAGAAACCCATGCAATCTGGAACCTCCTCTAAAAATCAAAAGTCATCGAGCAAAATGTCTTAACCCTCCTGTAGATTTAAGGGAGTCCATTAACTTGACTAGGTTAAGAAATTGCCTCTTTATTTTCACTATCATCTCAATAAAATTTAGATTTTTCCTTCAATTGCAAATGGAAGGAAGAAGTCAGTCATGTTATAAGGACCCATAACTTTGTCTCCAGAAGAAATCAGATACTTTCAAAGTTCATTATGGTTGTTGCAAACCATCCCAAAATATTATTAATGTTCATCACTACTTCAAAATGACTATAGATAGATATCCTACTAGATCTGTGTGATGCAGTCTTTTTGTCTATATTTATGCAACATTGCTAATCAACCATTGGAGTTCATAGGTTTCTTCAACAGCTTTAATTTACTAAGTACCTACTATGTATCAAGCACTGTGCTTGGTAGTGAGAATACAAAGAAAGTTCTGCTATAAAGAAAGGCCCTGATTTGAAGGAGTTTATAGTGTAAATTAATCAGATTACCAAAAGAATCCAGGACACAAAAGAGGTTAAGAACCCTGTTTTAGTGCACTAAAAATTAAATGCTTTTGAAAGGGTCACACAATTTTTATGTAATATAGTTGAGACTTGGGCCCAGCTCTTTTTGACTCAGCAAATACTCTGAGTATTCTTTGGGCTATCTTTCTTTTTTTTCCCAGATGTAAGTTTTATTGTTAAAAAATTTTAACGGTATGTTATTTTTTCAAATACATGCAAAGACATTTTTCAACATTCACCTTTACAAAACCTTGTGTTCAATATTTTTCCCTCTTCCCTTCCCCCTTCCTAAAACAGCAAGCAATCTGCTGTAGGTTAAACATGTACAGTTCTTCTAAACATATTTCCATATTCATCATGCTGCTCAAGAAAAGCCAGATCAAAAAGAGGAAAAAAACACAAGAAAGAAAAAACAAACAAACAAACAAAAGATGAAAATACTATGCTTAGATCCACAATGAGTCTCCATAGTTCTCTCTCTGGATGTGGATGGCACTTTCTATCCCAAGTCTATTGGAATTATGAGGCTATCATTCAACCATTTACTTACTGAGACTATTTAGAATAGACTGCATCATTTAATTTTGTTTTTGAGCTGAAAGAGGTGGTTGATATTTCTGGCCCAATTCCCTCATTTTACAGATAAAGAACTTAGAACTCATTCAAGTGAAATGGCTTGTCTACATTCCCAGAGCTTAATAAATGCCTGGCATATAGTCAGTGCTTAATAAATGTTTATTGAATGAATGAGTGAGTGAATGAGTTAGTGAGTAAAGCACCTGGTTAGAGTCCAAGCCATTATGAGAATCCAATTCACTTTTCTAAAATAACACAAGTTTAGCAGCTTTCCAGTTTGGCTAACAGAGACAAATATTCCTTTCCATTTAAAAAACAAAAAAAACCAAAAACAAAAAACACCAACCTCCTCTCAATAAATAAATAGAAAAGCCCACTCTTTCTTTGAATGTCATATGCAACCTTTCAGAAATCAGAAAAGACTTGACACACCTATATATTCAGTTTCTGTTCCTAGGAAAAGCTATTTAATCCTCCCCTTACTTCTGACCCCTGTCATATCTTTTCTCCTGCTCAGCTTTCACAGAAGGAATGAACCAGTTCTGTTAGGCTGAGACTAGAAGGGATGGGGCTGGAGAGTGGATAAGAATGAGAATAAAAGAACTATGTTAAGTGTTGTGCTTTACATTTATCTGAATCATGAGATTACTCAGTCCCAGTATGGAGGAGATGAGAAAAACTGAATAACTTTCCTCCCTCTCTGCAGTTGGAGCATCATGGTGCCTTCTTATTATTCACAGCGTGCCTATGTCATTTTGCTTGACGTATTATGAATTCCAAAGTTTGTGATATATACCCATATTCATCTGCAAATACAGAAATGCATTCAAAAGCCAAATAGAAATGCTGGGTTTGGCTCCCCTTTTTAAATTATTCCACACTACTGTTCCTCTCCATCAGTAAGCCTAAATCCTAGCACAAGATGGGAAGACGTGGCTTTATGGCGCTGTTCATGTGGAAAAGAATTAAGGATTTTGGTGGACTCAGTATGAGTCAGTTATTAGGATGACTGCCAAAAAAAAAAATTGATGTTAACTTAAGCTGCATTAATAATACGTCCAGGGGAAAAATCTGTAATAGCTCCACTAAATTTTGTGTTGGGCAGATCACATCTGAAGCAACACAGTCAATCTGGGGTATCACTTTTTTTTTAATAGTTTTTATTTACTAGGTATATGCATGGCTAATTTTACAACATTGACAATTGCCAAACCTTTTGTTCTAATTTTCCCTCCTTCCCCCCACCCCCGATGGCAGGTTGACCAATACATGTTAAATATGTTAAAGTATAAATTAAATACAATATATGTATACATGTCCGGAGTATCACTTTTGAAGGACATTGACAAATTGGATTTCATCCAGAGGAGGATACCCCAACAGCATCAGATGAAGATAATTGTGTGACAGAAGAAACTTGCATTAAACTTGCAGTCTGGGAGCTGGGGGTCAAGGAAGCAGACCTTGCTTCCTTACTATTTGTGAGTCCTTAGGCAAGTCATTTGACTTTATTTTTTTCATCTATAAAATGAAAATCACCTTATTCTAGGTGAATTCTGAAGTCTTCCAGCTCTTAATCTATGAAATTATGAAAGATGACTAGAGGCACTGGTGATGGTTGACCTAAAAAAGTGTGACTCAAATGAGAAGGCATGATGGTACATTCAAATAATTAAATATGGAGAGACCAAGTCTGTTATGAATGTCAAATAGATTGTGTGTGACCTTGAGAAGTGATAGCAAGTATTTATATGGCACAAAGCACTTTAATAAGTACTAATTCATTTTATCTTCAAACAACTTTGTAACGTGCTCTCCTGGCAGTTACAATTACTAGTCTGTCCTAGACCCACCAGAGTACCTTTGACCACTGACCTTTGCAGTGTGAACTCTACCCGGCTCGCCTCCTCTGAGGCCTTCAAAGGTCTCTGGCCACAATCTCTTGAATCTATAGCTTAATAACCGGTAGCGCACTCAAGAACAGCCACGTGTAATCTTAAAAGCCTTTATTATACCTACTCACATAATGCCCTGACTGATGCCCTGACTTGTTGGTTCCCGAACATTAAATTAAATGGCAATTAAAGTTATCCCTTCTACATGGAGCGGAGGGGTTTAGGCACAGTGTTCCTACACTCTGAAAAATCCATGTAAAATGTTTTGGCCCTCCCTTTTGTACCAGAGAGAAAAAAAAATCTGAATTTTTTCTCTTTCTTTTATGTATTTATTTATGTATGTAAGTATTTTTATATTGTATATGTATACAATAGTATACATATATTTTTTACTTTATTTTTTATTATTTATTATTTAGTTTTTCTCCAGTTATGTGTAAAAAACAATTTTTAACTTTCATTTTTAAAACTTTGAGTTTCAGATTCCTTCCCTACCTCCCTTCCTCCCTTATTGAGAATGCAAGCAATTAGATATATTTCATACATGTATAGTTGCTATAATAGTCACATTGTAAAAGAAAGCATAGACCAAAAAAAAAAAAAAAAAAAGAAAGAAAAAAGAAAAAGACCCTACCCTTAAAAAATAGAATTTTTTAAAAGTATGCTTCAATCTATATTTGGACACCATCAATTCTTTGTCTGGGTATGGATAGCATTTTTAAACAAATCCTACAGCATTATCCTGTATCATTATGTTATTGAAAATGGTTATATACATGTATTTTATGCATTTCTGAGTTTCTAAATAGTTCCTGTTTCTTCTGATTGCCTTTGCATATCATCTACAACTTCCACAAAACTCCTAAAAATTTCCTATGCAATTTTTTTATGTTGACCAGCAATATATTAAAATTGTGATGGGGAAAATTGCAATGTGGAAGGGATAGCAAGGTAGTGAAAGCAATAGAGAGTGGATCTGGGATTTCATTGGTATAGAGAATTCCCTGATGAGGAAATTTGTTCTATCTTTTCTTCAACTTAGGGTCATTTAGAGACTTCCTTGAGGTACTGAAAAGTTCTAAGTGACTTGTCCAGACCCACAGAGCCAGTCTATTAGAATTATGATTTGAACTGCTTCTAAGTTTGTTATAAGTAGCTCTCCCTGGCTTTCAGGTCAGTTTCTCTATTGATTATACCTCTCTGGGTAGTTGATATCTCTCCAATTATTTGTCTTCCTTCATGTCTGTGAAGAGTTTTATACTTCTAGTCATATACTAAGTATCTTTTGAAAGGAGTCCCAGATACTTTAAAAATTCTGTAGTTATTTTGAACAGGATTCCTTTTTCTAGGTGTTTCCTGTTGGATTTTATTAATGATATAAGAAGGACTGATGATTTTTATGGGCTTATTTTGTATCTGTTCCTTTACTAAAGTTACTAATTGTTTATTTTTTTTCTCTTTCATTGATTCATGAATCTGGTGAACACCAACAAAATGAACATTCCTTTGTATAAAGAAGAACAAAGTTCCTAATTGATAAATGGTCCAGGGATAAATAAAAGTTTTCAAAGGAAGAAGTTCAAGTTATCAATAGCTATATTTTTAAAAAATGTTTCATGTCACTAATAAGTTAAGAAATGCAAAGTAATGCAATTCTGATGCTCAATCTCATATTTGTTTTAAAGGCAAAGTTGACTAAAAAAAATAAGAAATGTTAGATAGACTCTGGGAAAATGGGCATATTTACAGTAGGGCATTATTACTATAGTGGGAAAATTGGTCTAGTCACTTCTGGAAAGCAATTTAGAAATATGCTTTCAAAAGTTACTAAATGCTGCATGTCCTCTGACCTAGTATTACCACCAGTAGGTCTATACCCTCAAAAGATAAATAAATAGGTATCTATTGGTTGAAAAAATATTTCTAAAAAGAAAAGAACAAAATCAAGTATTTGGAAGCGACCTTTTCAGGGGGAAAAAAAGAATAACAAAAAAAAAAAAAAAAGACTAACTGCACCCAGAAATCTCATTATGTACGTGTTTTTAAAAATCTTAAATTTAACATAGTTCTAAAACTGCCTTGTTTGTGTCCTACTTTTTTTTTCTTGATTAGGCAATTTGGATTAACTGATTTGCCCAGGGTCACACAGCTAGAAAGTGTCAAGTCTAAGGCAGAATCTGAACTCAGGTCCTCCTGATGCCAGGGTTGTGGCTCTACCCACTGCACCATCTAGTTGCCCCAAGTGCCTCTTCTAAACTTCCTTTTACTCTCTTCTTTGTATTTTAAAATGTTCATTGATGTTTTTTTTTCCTTTTTTCTTTTTTACTGTCACTGTGATTTATCTCTCTACACCCTCTGATGCTTTCCTCCCCCCATAAAAAATAATTCTCACCAAAAAAATGCATTCTCCATTATAATAAATATCATCAAGAAAAACAAAACCACACATAGATATGTCTAAAATACACATCATATTATGTACCTTTAGTCCTTCACCTCTGCTAAGAGATGCAAAATGTGATTCATTAGTTTTCTGGGGTCATGACTATTCATAATGTTGATCCTAGCTCTTAAGTATTTCAAAGTTATTTTTCTTGATGAAGAACTCATTATCATATAAATTATTCTCCTGGTTCTGCTCACTTCACTCTGTAGCAGTTATTTCAAGTTCTCCTATCTTTCTCTAAATTTGTCCATTTAATCATTTGTTATGGTAGAATAATATTCCATTACATTTGTGTACCAGAACTAATTCAGCCATTTCTCCATGGCTGGGTACCCACTTTGTTTTCAATTCCTTGCTATAACAAAAAGTGCCTCTATAAATATTTTTGTTGTGTGGGTCCTTTGCTTATTTCCTTAATTTATTTTTCTTGATTTATTGCTATACCTAGCCTTACTAGAATTAGATTAAGTAATAATAAATTAGTAACTATAATATATATAGTAAATATAGTAACTCTATTAAGTAATAATAATGACAATGAACACCTTTGATTTACCCTTAATCTTACTGATAAGGTCTCTGGTGGTCTTCATTATATATGACATTAGTTCTTCATTTTTTATACCATTTACCATTTTGAGGAAAAGTACAGTATTCTTGTGGTTTAGAGAAGTTTTGACATAAATGAGTATTGCATTATAAAGGTTTTTTTCTACTTTTATTGACATAACCCTGTGATTTGTACTGTTATTTTTATTATGGCCTATTACATTTATAGTTTTCCTATTATTGAACCATCTGTATAGTTCTTCTATAAATCCAAGCTGATTAGAGTGTACAATTTTAAAATATGTTGCTTTATCCTCTTTGCTATTCATCATTTTCATCAATATTCATTAGAAATTCTGCTCTATAGTTCTCTCTCTTTGATTTCTCTCTCCTTTAGTTTACTATCAAGATTATATTTATATCAAAAAAGAAATTTCCATCTTTTTTTCTCTATTTTGACAAACAATTTCTGTACTACTGGAGTTCATTGTTCTTTGATTGTTTGATAAGATATATCTTTAAATTTATCAGTGCCCAGGTTCTTTTGCAGGGGGGAGGGAGAGATTAAACATTGATAATGGCTACTATGTATTAGGCATTGTGCTAAGCATTTTTTATAAATATTACCTCATTTAATCATAAAGGCAAAGTTGACTAAAGAGGAAAACTAACAATTATTAACAGCTTGTCCAAATTTTTTCACGGAGTTTAGATATTCTTAAATTATATGATTTATGTTAATCTACGTATTTCATATTTTCATAAGTATGTCCTATTTCTTTAATGTTATTAATTTTGGGCTTGTATTTGGGCAAAATTATTTTAACAGCTTTTTCACCTATTGCTATTTGGTTTTCCTCTCTTTAAAATTCTTTCTCGATGTTATTAGTCTTTTAAAAAGAGCTCTTAGTTAATCTTCAATCTTCAGAATCATCATTTCTTACAGAACAGCAATATTGCATTATATTCATATGTTATAATTTGTTCATCCATTACCCAATTTTGTTACCAACTGTGTTTCAAATTCTGTGCTACCATACACACACACACACACACACACACACACACACACACACACACACACACAAATGCTGCTTTGAATAATTTGGTATATATGGGACTTTTCTTAATTTGATCTTATTGGTATATATGCCCAGAAGTGGCATCCCTCAATCTTAATTTTAATACATACTTTATGAGTTTTCACTAGTCAGCAGCAGCTGAGATTTCTTGCTCATAAACCATTCCATGGCAGTGAAGTTAGGAGATTGCCACATATAATTCCCATCTTCACCCAAATTCCATCATAGTCAATTTATGCTCTGTATATAAGTGATGCAATTTCATATCTCTCTGTCATTTTCTTGCTTCCAAATGTTCAAAAAGTGATTAATGCAGACTTCCTTTTCCAGCCACAAGTATATTAGCCGAAGTTTTCAAGTCAACACATACCATTTTAACAAGTCAATTCAAATCATGTCTTCTCCAGCTATACTGTGATTGGTTTTAACAATGACAAAACAGAAACCATCTTTTCTGTCTGATTCCTTTTCAACTCTTTTTTTTTTTTTTTATCAGCAGAATTTGAGGATGAAGGTTCAAGATGAGGAAGTGTAAAAAAATCAAGATAAGGGAAAACCAAGGAAGGAAAACCATCCTTCTGGGTTAGGAATATTATATATGGTACCCTATTTGATCCATATAACTTATAAGGCATATACTATTATTATGCCCATTATATAGATAAAAAAGCTAAATCTAATAAGAATTAAGTCATTTATTCTGAATCACATTGGTAGAAAGTGTCTGAACTGGAAGTTGAAACCAGATCTTTCTTAATTCAAACCCTAGCATTCCTACTCATTATGCCATAATGACTTCAAATATCTTTGGAATTTATTTCACCATGTTATTTTGAGGCTCAAATGTCATAATAGTGAGAGAGTCCAACTTCCTTCACAAGAAAAGAATTGTTGGACCAAGTAGAAGAGCTTGTTGCATGGGGTACACTTACACAGGTGATACCTCATGATACACGGAATGATTTTTTTAATATATCCTAGGGCTTGGAGGTATGGTTAACAAAGGACACTGTTTTTAGAAGCATTAATCATTTCTTCTTGCCTCATCCCAGTACCTATTCCCAAGAATATGTGTACTGATAAATGTTTAACAATTGGCTTCAGGGGATTGGGTGGGGGAAGAAAAGGAGGAAATGTATACATGATACGCTTTTAAGTTTAGTCTGTGTTGTTGCCATTTTCTCCATGACTTTTTTAAAGTTAGACAATCAACAAAATAATAAATCAAGCCCTGATTTGTAGAATTTGCTGATTTCTAAGACATAAATACCACAATGAAAATTTAATAATTGTTTCTCCCAAGCAGAGTACAAGATATCTCCAATACATATCTGTCTGTTTCTCTAGCATTTTCTTTCCATACTTATCCCCAAAATGTAACAGAGATAAATCTGGATGTGTGAGATGACATCTGATTTAGCATTCAATCATGGGATTTTATTTCTAGGACTTTGTGATTATCTGTTCTAACCTCTTCCTTCTATATCTGAGAAAAAATGAGGTCCAGAAAGATTATATTGTCCTGTGTCATATACTAATTTGTGGCAGACCCATGAGTAGGATCTAGGGCTCATTCCACTAACACCAGCATAAGTAAAGCAAAAATAATTATTCCCTTTTAATGATGGAAAATCTCCATTGTAGAAAGATCATGGTGTTCCCATGTTTTAAAAATAGAAATCTTTATCACAATAACTGCTGATATTTATATTGCATTGTATGGTTTACATAAATTCTCCTCTAATCATCAAAACAGCCCAGTGAACTTAATACACAGCTATAGTTATCCTACAGATGTAGAGACATAAATGGTTTATCCAGAGTCACATAGCTAACATGTGGCTGACCTGGGATTTTAACACAGGTCTCCAGAATGCAAATTCAGCTAACTTTTTACTATAAAAGGAGGCCTTGTACCCAAATTGTTTTCTTCATGATTCTTCTTCTATATTGACTCCACTCAGACAACCTTGCTTGTATCCAAATATTTCCCCAAATCACTAAGTAGAAAAAATCCAATTTTGACTATATGTGGCTAATTCCAAAATTGCTTACTTCAGTCTTTTGGTCTCCATCCTACCCCTTTCTCCTTTTACATACATACATACATACATACAGAATGGTGGTCTTCTTTCTAAAATATAACTGCAAAAAAATATATTAATGAAAGCAATCTCCCTCAAAGGGGATGCCTATTTATCACAGAAAGACTGGCTTAGGAACAGAACTTACTATTTATTTCTGGGCTCAAGTCACAAAAAGGAATGGGGATATTCGCCTTCAAGGAGCTGACAATTACTCTTTCTACATTCCTTAACACCATACTCATTGGAACATTGTGGGAATTTGAATCTCAGTAATTTGTCTGCTGAATAATTTCTGCCCTTCTTGCTTAAAAAATATAAAACTTTCTTTTGATTTTATTTACCAAAGGGAACAGAGAAGGTGTAGAGTTGGAATCCTCTTTGGCAATCAGCTACCATTTTCCTTTAAACATTGCTGTTATCCTATTTTAACCATGGTAACCATTGATCAAAAAAACTTAGGCTCTTAGATCATAGAATCACATGTATAATAACATGTATAATAAGGGATTTACAGACCTTAAAACTAATGTTAGTTATTATGTTATTTATCTAGAATTGAAAGATTTCAATGATCATCTGGTCTAAATCCCCCCTATTTTAGTGCCAATTATTTTTAATAACAATAATTGCAAAATATTCTAGCAGCGAAAAGAGCCAAGTTTCTTAAATATATGTGTACACTAGGCACAAACAGAAATATTTAATGAGGAACTAGTTATAGAAAAAGGGGTAATGGAGGTAGCTAGTGGATAGAGCCCTGAAGTCAGGAGGATCTGAGTTCAAATCTGGTCTCAGACACATAACACTTCTGAGATGTGTGACCCTGGGCAAGTAACAATCCCAATTGCCTCAGAAAAAAAAGGGGGGAGGGGAATGGTATGGAAAGTGACCTCCTGGGTAGGAAACCCTAGTCATGTTGATACTTATTCCCTAGTAGGTCTACTGAAATTTCCCTGGATTTTTATTAAAATTCAATTTTATTTTATTTTCAAGTCTACATTCTCTCTCTCCTCCCTGCCCCCTACCATTGAGAAAGCAATAAAAATAAAAGTTATTATAAATATATATATATATATATATATATAGTAAAGCAAAACAAACTCCTACATTAGCTATGTCCTAGACATTTTAGAAACAAAGATCAAAACCATTAGTATGTGGCATTCTTTTTATTTTTTTTTAAATTGCAGTAAATACAATGAAGAAAAAGCAGAATAGAAAAAGAAAGACTGAAAAGAAAAATAAAAACAAGACAAAACATTGTTATGTTCCCAGCAGATAATCAGGGATGTTTCACAATATATAACAATAAATTTCCATTTCAAGAAAACATACATAATAATAGAAGAAATTATATTCATGAGTGTCCATCTTTTCTTTGCTTCCTTGTAGTTTATTCTTTTGTTCTTTGCTGTGCACTTTTCACTTTATTCTTTTTTTCAGCTTTTCATCCCCTCACCTCCCCTAAGCAGACTACAGTTAAGCACAGTCACATACACACACACACACACACACACACACACACACACACACACTTAAATGTGTATATACCCTCATGTATTCAGACACATTTGTACACACTCATTTATCCATATGTAAACATGCATCTAAAACAATATTAATATGACTGCTATATAATGTATATTTCTCTCTTGATCAAATCTTTAAATTTAACTTTGTCTAAGATCAATAATTACTAGCCCTACTTTTTTTCTAATAATTTCTACTCTTGAACCTTGTTGTAGTGTTTGTATATATTCCTTATTGGTGTTCTAATAGTGTTCTATTTAACCCATTCCCAATTATGCGGGTTTTCAGAACTACAAGTCCTCCTTCCTCCTTTAATGTCTCTGTCAGTTCTTCCTCTTCATCTCATTTGTATAACATAATTACTATTTTTACCTTTTCCTAGACAGTTTTGCTTTTTTTAGAATCAGATCATACTCAACTCTGCCCCAATTTTGCTTTTGAGCTGCCTTTTTAAAAAAAAATAAATATTTGTTAGCATTTATTTTTTAAAATTTTAAGTTCCAAATTCTCTCCCTCCCTCCAGTCTCACCAATTCATTGAGAAGACAAGCAATATTATATTCATCATACATGTGAAGTCATGCAGAATATACTTCCATATTAGCCATGTTATTATAAAAAAAAAAAAAGAGGAGAGAAGATGGAGGAGGAGAAGAAGGACAATGAGGAGGAGGAAGAAGAAGAGGTTAAAGAAATATTTCAATCTGCACTCAGAATTCACTAGTTCTTTCTCTGGAGGTAGATAGCATTTTTCATTATGAGTCCTTTGGAATTGTCACGGATCATTGCATTGATCACAGTTAATCATCACTATGTTTTATGTATTTCATTAAATATTTCCCAGTTATATATAAAAGAAGTTAACATTCATTTTTTAAAAGTTTGAGTTCCACATTTTCTCCCTCCACTCCCCCATCCCCAACAATATGACATCAATTTCATACATATGAAGTCATATAAAACATTTCCATATTAGCCGTATTAAAAAAATACACATAAAAAAACTTTGTTTTTTAAAAAAATATGTCTCAGAAATCATCAAAATTTTACTCAGGAGATGGATAGCATTTTTTTTCATGGGTCCTTTGGAATTGTCTTGGATCACTGTCTTAATCAGAGTAGCTAAATCTTTCATCGTTGACATCATTACAATATGATGCTACTATGTACAATGTTCTCCTGGTTCTGCTCACTTCACTTTGTATCTATTCATGTAAGTCATCCCAGATTTTTCTGAAACCATCCTGCTCATTATTTCTTATAGCAGAACAGAATTCCATCACAATCATATGCAACTTGTTCCGCCATTCTACAATTGATGTGCATCATCTCAATTTCCAATTCATTTCAACCACAAAAAATTGCTGTAAACATCTTTTTACAAATAGATTATTTTCTTTTTTCTTTGATTCAGTCCTAGTTGTAGCAGAATCGTTGACTCAAAGAGTATGCATGCTAAAATTTTAGTCCTTTGAACATGGTTCTAAATGGTCTCCAGCAACAGTGGATTAGTATCCCAATTTTTCCACATACCCTTTAGTATTTCTAATTTTCCTTTTTTGTAATATTAGCCAAGGTGATAAGTGTGGAGTGGTACCTCAGTTGTTTTAATTTGTAATTATTAGTGATTTAAAGCATTTTTCATATGACTATGTTTAACTTTGATTTCTTCTTCTGGAAACTGCTAACATTCTGTGTCCTTTTATAAACTGAATAATAGCTCTTATTTTTATAAATTTAGCTCAGTTCCTTATATAGTGAGAAATAAGGCTTTTATTGGGGAAACTTACTGTGAATGTTTTCCCCTAGTTTTCTGCCTTCTTTCTATAATTTTGGCTGCTTGTTTTTTCTTTGTACAAAAATTTTCTGATTTCAGGTAATCAAAATTAACCATTTTACCTTGTGATTTTCTCTAATTTTTTTTTATATCAGATCTTCTTTCATTCATAGTTCTAATGAAGCTGGTTGTGGTCCCTTTAAGAAACTGTATTTCCTATTGATCTGGGATTCCTTTCAGATTCCCATCCCCTCCTGGCTGAGGCATATCCTCCCCAGATAAGTTGTTTTTCAGGGATGCCAGAACCTTTGATTTATAAATCCTGGTCAAAAAGCATCCCTTTGAATTCCACTAGAAGATCCAGACTTGTCCCAGCCCCCACTGGATCTGAACCAACTTAGGCTCTCCCAGCCCCCACTGGTTCTGATCTGTTAGAGCTTCCCAACCCCCACCAAGACACCCAATATAATGAGCTTCCATCAACTAGTCTTTGCAGATGGACTTCGGTAGCTCATTCAGCTGCCAGGGCTTTCTGTCCACTGATATCTGCATTCTCAGTGCAAAACTCCATTTTCCATAGATCTGCCACTATAGAAGTCAGTCTCTTGGTAAACTGATTTCTATCTTACAATAAACTTTCATTTTGCAACTAATATTCGGGAATGAGTGAATTCTTTCACTTCTAAAACCTGCGGCCGATTTAAAGGGGATTCTTAATAACTCTCTTATAGCCACTAACCACCAGGAATCTAGACCACTGTAAACCTCATCACTTACTGGTCACTTTTTTCCTATGCTCCTCTAATTTGCTTATGAATTTTCTTACCCTTAATATATAAACAATATACCCATTCTGAACTTGTTTTTAGATTTTGAGATGTTGGTCTTTGTTTAGTTTCTGCCAGACTGCTTTCCATTTTTCCCAACAGATTTTGTGAAGTAATGAGTTGTTGCGTCAAAAGCTTGGATCTTTGGATTTATTAAATACTAGATTACTGTGGTCATTTTCTACTATGTATTGTGTACCTAATCTATTCCATTGGTCTACCAGTTTAGTTCTTGGCCAGTACTAGATTGTTTTGATAATTACTACTTACTAAAAATA
This sequence comes from Sminthopsis crassicaudata, assembly GCF_048593235.1. Taxonomy (NCBI): domain Eukaryota; kingdom Metazoa; phylum Chordata; class Mammalia; order Dasyuromorphia; family Dasyuridae; genus Sminthopsis; species Sminthopsis crassicaudata. Next base: position 100,906,762 of record NC_133621.1, on the reverse strand, counting down.
TAGCTAATTACTTCATTTTCCTTCTAGCTCTATTTCTTTGAATTTCTCCATTGTGACCTAAGCCCAATATTTTCCCTCCCCTTTCCTATCCCCCTTTCTTGTTGGCTTTTTTTTTAATGTTTTCTTCCTCCATTAGATTATAAACTCTTTGATGTAAGGACTTGTCTTCATTTTTCATATTGTATCCCTAGCACTTAACGGAGTTCATGGCATATAATAGGTGCTTAATAAATATTTATTGACTATTATGATATTACATGATGATTACTGATTTCTACATAAGATTATTTTGATAGGAAGATGAATGTTAGAACTAACTAAAATCTTAAAAGTTGAGCTAAACATGTGATTTTTTTTCTCTGAATAATTAGATTCAACTTCACAACTATTTAGTGTAACTACATTATGTAAATTTCTGTGCTAGGACCAGTTTGACTGGTGGTGACTCACATGAGTTATTCTAGTGGGCCCTGCTATGTATTAGGATATTTTGATTTAATTTAAGCATTTTCATTATTGTGTACATTTTTATTTATCCTGCACTGTTCAGTTCAAGCTCTCCTGCAATTGTAGTAATCAAGTTACTAGTCATCAGGGACTGAATTGAAAGAGGAGCAATTAGATAAATTGAATGACAACCAAGAGTACTATCTGTCAAGTAGAAATGATCACAATCTAAAGTAAGTAAATTTAGGCAAAAAGCCAAGACCATTAACCCAAATACAATTATTACCTGCAGCTAAGAAGGGCCCAGGGCTTTCACTATGCAGGAGCCCAAGGAGTATAGATTTTGCAAGGCGCTTCCTGTGCCCCTCCAAAATGGTTTCCCCAAAGTACCTCATTTTTTGCAAGACTCCCTTCTAAATTTCCTTGTTCCTTTTTTCTTTCCCTCCTTTTTTTGTTTCTCTTTTCTAGCTCAATTAGTGATATTTATGGTACTTGCTAATTTATAGGCCGTATTGTAGATATATTTCCTATTTTAGGGGAATTTCACAGCTGATTCCATGCACCTGATTACTGCTTTCCATTCTTGCTCTATTCACATTATTGAGACCCACATCTGTATCCTTAGGAATATCCAAGTCCTTCTATTATGGGACCCCCTTTGTACTACATTGAGATTTCTAAGATCTTATTACTTTATGGGACTTTACAGTCTATTAAAGCAGTTGCCAACATTTGTTTTCAGGTTCTGCTCCTATGTTTCCCCAGTTCCTCTTCATGAGTCTAAATGTCAATAATCATAGAATGAGGTAATAGCCCATATGGTGGCAGGAGTGATGTAGAAGAAAGGTCTCATCTGAAAGATATTATGCAAGAAGAATCAATAGTACTTTATGATTAATTGACTATAGAAGACAAAAGGAGGGGAAGAGAGTCACAGGTGGCATAGATATTAAGACTATGGGACCACTGACAGAGATAGGAAGAGGAGCTAATATGAGAAAGGAAATGATGAATTAAATTATGCATATAACACATTAGTATCTATAACTTAGACATGCTAAATAGAACTGTTTCTTTTTTTTATTTTTTACTCATAGCCAGAAATCTGGAGAAATCTTTACATTGGATGACCCAGAAGATGGGATCCATTGTCCTAAATTCTAAGTATTCAGTTTGGTTGGAATATATCCCAAAGAAAGCTGACTCCAATCTATTTATATTTTAGTCTTTCTAACATATTTTATATTCTTTCCCAGTGGACTATTTGCTGGTCCCTCTACATGCCATTCAACCTCCCATTTCACTGCTTTTTGCACATGCTAGGAATATTTTTCTTTCTCGTGTCTTGTCTTAGAAACTTCTCTAATTGTTGAACCTTAGGTTCATCTCAAGTGCTACTTCCTATAAGAAGCCTTTTCTCTATTATTCCCCCTCTAAAATAATTTTATATAGTATAAATTATTTATATAACCTAAATTCACAAGTAGTCAAAGAAATTGAAAAAGTGAGGCAGAGGCAGAAAGAGAAAGAGAAAAACAGAGACACAGACAGAAAGATGTAAGAAAGGAGAGAGATAGGGAGGGAGAGAGGGAGGAAAAGAAAGAGATGAAAGGAGGAAGAAAGGAAGGAAGAAAGAGGGAAAAGGGAGGAAGGGAGAAGATGGAGGAAGGAAAGAGAAAGAAAGAGAAGAATAAGGAGAGAGAAAAGAGAGAGAGGAAAGGGGGAGAGACAGGAACACCGAAGGAGAGAGAGAGGGAAAAAGAGACAGAGAGGGGGAAGGGAGAAAAGAGAGACAGACAGACAGAAAGATGGAAGAAGGAAAAGAGATAGGGAGGGAGAGAGAGAGGAAGAGAGAAAGGGAGAGAGACAGAGGCACAGAAAAAGAGAGAGATAGGGAGAGAAAGACAGAGAGAGAGAGGGAAAAGAGAAAAGAAGAGGAGACAACTCAGAAGGGAAAGAGAGAGAACACAGAGGAGGGGAGAGAACTAATAACTTGGGGGAATATAATCAGGTGGTACCCGAGCTGTTTTTTAAAGTTAAGGATTCTCTAAGATAGAAGTAAGGGCAGAGTGCTTTCTAGATGTGGGAAACTTATGCAGAGACAAAAAAGTCAGAATTGGAATTTCATTCACTTTATTTATGTCTGGTAGAGAGTACTATTAAAGACTCATTCCTCTCCAGGCCTCTAAACCACACCTCACCAAATTTCAAGTAAAGCTTTATTCTTAGGACCACTGCTTTCAATTTTTCTCCATGAGAGCCCAGAGAAGGTCTTTTTTGGAGGTCATTTCTCAGAATTCCTCCTCCACCTACGTGATGTTATAGATATATTGAGTTTGAAGTGGCGACAGGAGAGTCAAATAACAGCTGGAAATACAGGCCTGGGGCTTAGGTGAGACGTTGGGGTTAGAGCTGAAGATTTGGAAGGCGCAGTAACAGGATCACATTTAAGCTGTGAGGATGAGTTTTCAGGGAGAATTAGTATAAAGGAAAAAAAGCAAAAAGTATAGAACTGTATCTTTGACAATACCCACAGTTTAGCTGCATGAAGGAAGGAGATTTTATGAAGGCAAAGCATTTTTCTAATAAAGAACATTGGATTTGAAGTCAGAAAACCCAGGTCCAAACCTACTGCTAAGTGTTACAGGTCTTGGTTTTCTAGTCTGTAAAATAAGCGAATTGGATTACAATTGACAGTTTTTAAAAAGCACTTAATAAGAAAATATTTTAAGTAGTAAAGCATTTAGGGATTCTGCATCTTAAGTCTTATCACATGGAGCTGAGAGAGAAAAATTGGGTAAATACAACATGATAAAAAGGGAAGGAAGGAGACATTTGTAAGAGAATGTTTAGTTTTAAATGCATTAGAAGTTGAATTCCAGAATCTAAGTAGCATCAGGAAAGGCTTCTTGCAAAAGACAAGAGTTGAATACTGAAGGAAGCCAGGAAGACCAGAAGGTAAATATGAGGGCAGAGGGTTTTCCACGTATGAAGGACTGGCAGAGAAAATACAGACTTGGGAACTGGCTTGCCTTGGAACATTAAGGAGACCTCTGGAGCCAGAGCACTCACTGATGGAAGGGGAGGAAAGTACAAAAAGTTTGGAAAGAAGGGAAAGAATCAGATTGTGAAGGGCTCTAAATGACCAATGCAGCATCTTCTATTTGATCCTCAAGGTATTCAGGAAGCCACAAGTAATAATTGAGCAGAGGGGTGATAGGGTAAGACCTGATCTTTAAGAAAATCACTCTGACAGCTGAGGATGGATGGGAGATTGGAGTGCAGAAATACTTGATTCAATAGCTGGAACAGAGGAGAGAGAGAGAATTCTGGGCATAGGGAATAGTCACAGAAAATGGCTGGAGCTGAGAGATGGATCTGTGATATAACCATCAGGCTAGTATCTGTGAGTTGAAGACTGCATGCTGAGGAGTAAGCTATAAAAACAACAGAGCATCCAGTTTGAAATGTCCAAAAAACAACTGGTGGTATGGGACTGGAGCTTAGGAGAAAACCCAGAGCTAAATATACAGGTTTGGGAACTGTCTACATGAAGATTATAATTGAATCCATGGAAGCTGATAAGGTAATCAAGTGAGAAAGTATTGTTATAAGAAAACAAGGCCCAAGTCATATCCTAGGGAATATAAATAGGGAGGAACATGAACTCAATAAAGATCCAGCAAAGGAGACTGAGAAAGAGCAATCAGACATGTAGGGAAAGAATTAGAAGGAAGAAATGAAAATCTAGAAAGAAGAGAGTATGGGGGAAAAGAGAGGCATTAAAGTTTAGAGAAGTGAAAAAGTATGAGAATTAATATAAGAGAATGAAGTATGAAAAAAAATTCTCTATTACATACAGCTTATTTCTAAAAAAAAAAAAACTAATGAAATAAATTCAGTATATTACTTTCAAATCTATCCTGTTTATGTTTTCAAGTTTCCTTCATTTTTCTTCTGTACATTAATGTATATTCAATGACCCTCTTTTCTTTCTTTTTTAAAAATCACTATCCCTAATTATCTTCCACTAAATATTTTTAGAAAGGCACAGTCTTTTTAATAAGCCTAATCAGGCAAAGTAAATATGTACATTCGCCATTTTTGAAAATTTATGTCTCATTAAGTGCCTTGAGTCTTATCTTCTTTAAAGAAATGGGTAAGCATACTTTCTCATCAATATTCTGGACTTAAAATGGGTTAAAATAGGTTATTTCAAAATTGTTTTCAGAACTTCATTCTTAAGAGTTTCTCTTCTTTTGGGGGCTAATTTCCCCTACAAAAAAATAGAATAATGGGTTTAACTTCTCGTTCCTCTGGATCCTTTGAAATCTATCCTTTTTAAATCTAGGGTACAGATAAGACAATACAGGATTTTTTTCTGGTCATCTTTCACAAACTGTGATGAAGAGGTCACTTGTCTCCACGGATTCAATAATCTCTTTTTCAACTACCAATTCCTCTTTGTTGATGAAATTCAAGTGCAAAGCTGGTTGGCTCCTTCATCTTCTGAAAGATGAAAATGTCATTAAGTTAAGGCACAAATTTATCAGGTGCTCTGCTTTTAGCAGAACATTTCCCACCATCCATACACACCCTCATCTTTCCCTCTTTAAGGGAAAACTGAAAAAAGATCATCATCTAACTGTCACCCATGCAAGTGAAACCAGAAGGAATTTCCATTTTATCTACCAATTCTATTTGGGAAAAAAAATTAAAAGAGTCTCATCATCATCTCACACTCTCCTGGACATCCAGAAACCTTGAACCAGTCTTAGTGGGTCTTACTCTTTCCACACGCAATGTTCCAGCTATATAATACATGGAAATGGGGATGGGACAGGGATCCCCAACTATTTAAGGGTGGCACAAAAGGTCCTAAAATCTCTCAATGGTGGGCAATCTTCTCATGAAGACATAGCAAGGGGCTGCACCATGATATAACAAGAATAGTACCAGTTTGAGAGTCAGAGATCTGGTTTCTAATGTACGCTATAGTTAATTGTACAAGTCACCCAATTTTCTGAAGTTCAAGTTTTTCATGTTTAAACTTATCTCTAAAAGTTTACTTTCAACTTTGAAATCCCCTGAAAATAACATCCAAGCTCCAGGTCTGAAACATTATCTGTTCAAATCTACAACTCACAATCCTCCCATCACTGCTTTCCTTTTTCCAGATAAAATGAAATTACACATTAATTCAAAATAAAAGATACTTAAATAAAACAATATAGCAAAGTAAATGAGAAAAATCCTCCATATACATTTGGAAGCACATTCTCCTATAGTTTTCCCTGCTGATGGAAGGAGAAGGAACATGTGGACAACTCATATTTATGAGGTTATGTCTCAACTGAATCATTTCTCTGCCTTCAAAGTCTCTACTTGCTGCTTCCATGTGGAGAGGCTCATGTTATTTCCTAAGATGCTTTCCCTGAAGAACTATAACTTCACTGATTTTCATTCCTAGTTGGCCCCTTTTTCACAAGGGAATGGTCCCAGATCTTTTATGAAATAAACTATAACTTCAGGGCTATTTCAGGTAGCTCCACAAAAGAAAACCCATGAGAACTATATGGAGAGAAGGGCTATAAAGTCTTTGTTTTCAAAATCCCCTTTGGATGGGCATATAATAAGAATTTATTTAACACTTAATATTTGGAAGAGGCTGTCCTAAGTATGGGGGATGAAAGAAAAAGCAAAAATATAGCCTGGAGTGGAGGGCAATGCATGATGCAAATAATATATACAAATAAACATGCAAATAAAATATATATATATATATCTATATGTACATATATATATGTATGTATATATAGATATATGTATATATATGATATATACAGTGTGATGTATTAGCAACTCTGATGCCAGAGGTCACGCTCTTTAAAGCTGCTTCCTCCCTCAGCTTGCAGTCTTTTTCTATCCATGTCAGTCTAAAAGGTATTTCTCTGCTCTACATTCACTATATATATATATGGAAAGGCAATAATCCAGTAGCTTTCCTCCAAAGCTATATGAGTGATAGAAGGAAAGAGATGAGAGAAATATTCCTTCATGTCCCTTTGCTATAGCCTCCTCCATAGGTTCCTACTGGTCTGAAATCTTTTCTAAGTGCTGGACATTTCCCTCTGGACAAATTGCTGCTACCATACTCTCTCTGTGCTTCTATGGGCTCCTCAGGGTTTAGCTATTTCAAATCCCCAGATGTGTGGCTAATTTGTTTGCTCAGCAAATTCCTTCAATTCCTTTCTTGACTCAATCAGAGATGTAGGTATTCACTGCATAAAGAGATTAAGGATAGAGACATCTTTAAATTTAGTTTAATACCTCATTAGCATCTTATGATTATGTTCTTATTTTCTAACTACAACTGGGGAGAAGAGGCAAAGTGGGGACCCACCTATCCACTCCCTCCCACCCTTAATCAGTCTAACATAGCATCTTTTCTGGAACTCTTTTCCCCACCTTGAACTCACACAAGGTTTGCATTGCAAAGGGATTGGCTTCCTACTATTATCAGGGGTCTAGGAAAAACCCTAAGGAGGTGAAGTTTTAGTTCTATTGCTTCAAGGCCCCCATTGGTGTGCTCCTCATTAAAAATCAAGCAATCAATTGACTTTTAGAAAAAGCCTTTAATGAGATGATAAATTAAGAAAGGTTGATGCAAAACATTTTCTTTTAAATCTGGGGCACACTATTTTCTTCCCCCCCCCTTTTTTTTTTGAGGCTGGGGTTAAGTGACTTGCCCAAGGTCACACAGCTAGAAAGTATTAAGTGTTTGAGACCAGATTTGAACTCGGGTCTTCCTGAATTCAAGGCTGGTACTCTATCCACTGTGCCACCTAGCTGCCCCCTCTCCCCCCTCTTTTATTTATTTTTTATATGTTTTATTTTTCCCAATTGCATATAAGACAACTTTTTTGTTGTACATGTACATTCATATTTTACATATTTCCATATGATCATCTTGGGAGAGAAAAATCAAAACAAAAGGGAAAAAAATACAAGAAAAAAAAACAGAAGGAAAAAATAGTCTGTGTTAATATACTTTCAGTTTCCATAGTTCTCTCTCTCTGGATGCAGATGGCATTTTCCATTGAAAGTTTATTGGGTTTGCCTTGGATCACTGAACCATTGAGAAGAACCAAGTCTATCATATTTGATCATCGCATATTCTTGCTATTGCTGTGTACGATGTTTTCCTGGTTCTGCTTGTTTCATGTAGCCTCAGTTCATGGAAATCTTTCTAAAATCAACCTGTTCATCATTTTTAATAGCACAATAATATTCCCTCACATTCATATACACAACTTATTCAGCCATTCCCCAATTGATGGGCATCTACTCATTCCCCAATTCTTTGCCATCATCAAGATCTACTATATTTTTGCACATGTGGGTCATTTTCTCTCTTTTACAATTTCTTGTCATATAAACCCAGTAGTAGCACTGCTAGATCAAAGGGTATAAATGATTTATAGCCTTTCGGGCAAAGTTCCAAACTGTTCTTTAGAATGATTTGGATCATTTCACAATAACACCAACAATGCATTAGGTCCCCATTTTCCCACATCCCCTCCAATACTTGTCATTATATTTTCCTGTCATCTTAGCCAATCTGATAGATCTGAGGTATTTCCCCAGAGTTGTTTTAATTTGGGGCATACTACTCTCACAGGATACACAATGTCCAGAGGGAAAGTATACTCAAACATTGTATAATGACAATAAATAACATGTGTTACAAAAAATAAATAAAAATATGTCTAGCAAAAGGGTACTTCTCCTCTTTTGACCCTGGAAATCCATTGCTTCTTGATGGAAATTCTAATGATCCTCTCCTTATGTATAGTTCTCTGCTGTTCTACAAGGTCACTGATGGTCAATAGCCAGAATTTCTCTTTGCTCCTTGAAGTTATAGTCAATTTTGTGAGACAACCATTGTCCCCCACACAACTGCAGGTGTTTTCACTGCTCCTAGCCACGACCTCTTCATTGCTGCTGGATCCATTCATCTCTGGCTACATATAGGGATTTCTATATCTCCCAAATTTCCAAGTAATATCTCAAAATACTTATTTGCCTAAGATCAGGGAACAACAAATACAAAAAGAAAGAGGAGAACAGGTCCTTACTTACAGGTACCATGGCCAAGTGAGAATCAAGGCAGCCTCTTTTCTTCCACTAAGTTCTAAGGAAAACCACTCAAAGGAATCCTATCTCCTCACAATTTCAGAGGGAAAAGAGTGACAAAGGTATAGCTCATTTCTTTTCTTTTTTTTTTCATTTTATTGGTGCTTTTTATTTTCAAAATATATACAAGGATCATTTTTCACCATTAGCCCTTGCAAAATTTTGTGTTCCAATTCCCCCCCTTCCCTCACCCCCTCCCATAAATAGCAAGTAATCCAATATATGTTAAACATGGTAAATATATATAAATCCAATATAGGCATACATATTTATACAATTATCTTGCTGCACAAAAAAAAATCAGATCAAAAAAGAAAAAAATGTATAGCACATTTTTTATGCATGTCCTCCGAGTCCTGGATCAGTGACCTCTGAATCATTAGTGTTTTTTGATTCAGTGGTAAACTAGAACCAAACACAGTGCAAGTCACTCACACATAACTGGAAACAGGCTCTCCCAAAGTTTTCACATCATCATTTAGCTTGGAATTGGGTGGTTAATATTCCTGAATTTCCCAAAGACTAGACCCCAGATACCAGTTCACTAACACTAAGAAATAACAAAATTAAGTAAAGAGGACAGTTATTTTCTTCTACTCTCCTCAGATCATAGAGATTATTCCTGGAACACTGAGGAGGAACTACCCTCCTGGTACTTGACCTGCGAGGGCAGATTAGAGGAGAGAGGATGCTACATATTCCTTATGTCCCCAGAATCTCTCATAGCATCCCACTCATGGGAGGAGCTTAATTAATTCTAGCTGTTTGCTTACTCACTCCCTCTATGTACATCAAACTGTGCTGGGCTCTGGAGGGACAAAAACAAAAAATGAAATCATCCCTTTCCTCAAGGAGGTTAAATTCTGCTGTTAGCCATCTGATAGCTTGAATTGCTCTGGAATGCTCCTTAGCAGAGCCCTTTGGTCCTGAGAACTGGCCATATAAGGCCTGAGGCCGGTTCAGGCTTGCTCTGGGGTCTTCTCGGGGTAAAGGAACATTTCCACACAATGCACTTAGTTAGTAACCTTGCCATTTTGGTGCTGACAGCAAACTAGTGGGTTATAAACTTATTGATTTCTTATTATCAAAGTCTCTTCTTCCTCCACCAAGGGCCTATTCCAATGGCCTAGAAATGACTCTGCACTTTCAATGCTATGATTAGAGCACAAACTCTAAAAAGCCTTGTCAGACCTCCAGGATGCCTTATAATATCTGGAGAGAAAAGCCAAGGAAGGGAATAAGCATTTATATAGTATCTACCATGTGCCAGGCACTGTGCTAAATGTTTTACAAGCATAATCTCATTTTGTTGTTATAACAACCCCATTATTACCCCCATTTTATAGTTGAGGAAACTGAGGCAAACAGTGACTTTTCCAGGGACATATAGCTAATAATAGACTTGATTTGAACTCAGATCTTCTTGATTCCCCCACTCTATGCACTGTGCTGCTTCTAACTAGCTGAATTCAGAGAGTTCATTATTATAAGATTTCCTTCATGATGATAATGATGATGATGGCCATAGAAACTCTTGAGATTACTTAGGCACTGAAGGATAGATACATCATAACTGGATATATTAAAACAAGAAAGAACTTGAGTTCAATTTCATCAACTTACACATGAGGAAACCGAGACCCAGAGAACTGATGTAACATATTTATGAAGGGAATATTCAACCTGATGAAATCATGGGTCACTGGAAATCTGAAAGTGCAAAGTCTTTTCTAATTCTTTCATAAAACCATACAGCCCCCAAAATGAATAGCTATAGTATTACAGCTAGATGTTGTAGTGGACATACTAGAGTTAGGAAGATCTGTGTTCAAATTTAGTCTTAGATATTTAATATTGGTATGACCATATTAATATCCAATATGAATATGGTAAATTAATAATTTAATATTAGACAAGTCGTTTTACCTCTGTCTGACATAATAATAATAGCTAACATTCATATTGTAACTATTACATTCCAGACAATGTGATAAGAGTTTTACAAATATTATCTCATTTGATTTTCACAACAACCCTGGGAGATAGGTGCTATGGTTATCCTCATTTTACAGATGAGGAAACTGAGTTAAATGGATCGATTGCTCAAGATCACTCAGCCAGTAAGCCCCTGATGATGAAATTGAATTTAGGTCTTCCTGACTACTGACCCAGTGCTCTATACATTTTTCCAACTAATTGCCTCATCTTCCTCATCTACAAAATGGGATAACCATAGCACCTATCTTCCAGGATTATTGTGAGGATCAGATGAGATAATATTATAAAACATTTTGTAAACCTCAAAGTTCTACATAAGTGCTAGGTATCATTATGACAATTTTCTTCTGCTCCTAAAGTCCTGCCTAAGGATTTCTCTAACTCTCTGCCCCCAAATGCTTTTCTATACATAAAATCAAGCTCCAATAAACATCAAGAAGAATATGGAAAGGGAAAAGAACGAATGAAACATATAGTAGCCTCAGAAATGTATACAGAAGGAGGTGGGGAGAGGAGGTCCTATTTTCTTTTCTTTATTCATAATATAAGAGTTTTTAGACTGATATTGACATACAAGAACTTTTGGTCTTTGTTTAGTATTTGATAACAAAGATTTTTCCCCTCCTCCCAAATAACATCCCACCTGTCAGTAGCTCAGGGGTCATAGGAATTAGCTGTTCATAAACACCATATTAGGCTCTGATGTTAAGGCTAAGAAAGATAGATATGATACCGATAGATGTGATAACTATAAAACAATGTGATATATTTATAGTCAAAGACTTGACTTTGAATCCTAACTCTGATGTTTTCTACTGTATGACTGTAGGAAAATCACTTAGCTACTCTGACTCTTAATTTCTTTGTAAAAATGAATTGGTCTCCCCCAACCAAAAATTAAACTCGAAATACAAAAATTAAAAGGAGAAATCAATAAAATTGAAAGTAAAAAAACTATTGAATTAATAAATAAAACCAAGAGTTGGTTTTATGAAAAAGCCAATAAAATAGATAAACCTTTGGTAAATTTGATCAAAAAAAAGAAAGAGGAAAATCAAATTGATAGTCTTACAAATGAAAAGGGGGATCTTTCCACCAATGAAGAGGAAATTAGAGAAATAATAAGGAGTTACTTTGCCCAACTTTATGCCAATAAATTTGATAACTTAAGTGAAATGGATGACTTTCTCCAAAAATATAGGCTCCCTAGATTAACAGAGGAGGAGATAAATTGCTTAAATAGTCCCATTTCAGAAAAAGAAATAGAACAAGCTATTAATCAACTCCCCAGGAAAAAATCCCCAGGGCCAGATGGATTCACATGTGAATTCTACCAAACATTTAAAGAACAATTAGCCCCAATGTTATATAAATTATTTGAAAAAATAGGGGATGAAGGAGTCCTACCAAACTCCTTTTATGACACAGACATGGTACTGATACCTAAACCTGGTAGATCAAAAACTGAGAAAGAAAATTATAGACCAATCTCCTTAATGAATATTGATGCTAAAATCTTAAATAAGATATTAGCAAAAAGACTTCAGAAAATCATCTCCAAGATAATACACTATGATCAAGTAGGATTTATTCCAGGAATGCAGGGCTGGTTTAATATTAGGAAAACTATTAATATAATTGACCATATTAATAATCAAATTAATAAGAACCATATGATCATCTCAATAGATGCAGAAAAAGGATTTGACAAAATCCAACATCCATTCCTACTAAAAACTCTTGAGAGTATAGGAATAAATGGATTATTCCTTAGAATAATCAGGAGTATATATTTAAGACCGTCAGTAAGCATAATATGCAATAGAAATAAACTGCAACCTTTCCCAGTAAGATCAGGAGTGAAACAAGGTTGCCCACTATCACCATTACTATTCAATATAGTACTAGAAACGCTAGCCTCGGCAATAAGAGCCGAGAAAGAGATTCAAGGAATTAGAGTAGGAAATGAGGAAATTAAACTATCACTTTTTGCAGATGACATGATGGTATACTTAGAGAACCCCAAAGACTCTGCTAAAAAGCTACTAGAAATAATTCAAAATTTCAGCAAAGTGGCAGGATACAAAATAAATCCACATAAATCCTCGGCATTTTTATATATCACTAACAAAATGCAACAGCAAGAGATACAAAGAGAAATTCCATTCCAAACAAATGTTGAGAGTATAAAATATTTGGGAATCCATCTACCAAAGAAAAGTCAGGAATTATATGAGAAAAATTACAAAACACTTGCCACAAAAATAAAATCAGATTTAAATAATTGGAAAGACATTCAGTGCTCTTGGATAGGCCGAGCGAATATAATAAAGATGACAATACTCCCCAAACTAATCTATTTATTTAGTGCTATACCAATCAGACTCCCAAGAAACTATTTTAATGACCTAGAAAAAATAACAACAAAATTCATATGGAAGAATAAAAGGTCAAGAATTGCAAGGGAACTAATGAAAAAAAACTCAGAGGAAGGTGGTCTAAGTGTACCTGATCTAAAGCTATATTATATAGCAGCAGTCACCAAAACCATTTGGTATTGGCTACGAAATAGACCGGTAGATCAGTGGAACAGATTAGATACAAAGGACAAAAAAGGGTACATCTATAGCAATCTAATCTTTGACAAACCCAAAGATTCCAACATTAGGGATAAAAATTCATTATTCGGAAAAAACTGTTGGGAAAACTGGAAATTAGTATGGCAGAAATTAGATATGGATCCACACTTAACACCATATACCAAGATAAGATCAAAATGGGTCCATGATTTAGGCATAAAGAGGGAGATAATAAATAGATTAGAGGAACAGAGGATAATCTACCTCTCAGACTTGTGGAGGAGGAAGGAATTTATGACCAGAGGAGAACTAGAGATCATTATTGATCACAAAATAGAAGATTTTGATTACATCAAACTAAAAAGTTTCTGTACAAATAATACTAATGCAAACAAGATTAGAAGGGAAGTAACAAATTGGGAAAATATTTTTAAAAACAAAGGTTCTGACAAAGGTCTCATTTCCAAAATATATAGAGAACTGACCATAATTTATAAGAAACCGAACCATTCTCCAATTGATAAATGGTCAAAGGATATGAACAGACAATTCTCAGAGGAAGAAATTGAAACTATATCCACTCACATGAAAGAGTGTTCCAAATCACTACTGATCAGAGAAATGCAAATTAAGACCACTCTGAGATACCACTACACACCTGTCAGATTGGCTAAGATGACAGGAACAAATAATGACAAATGTTGGAGGGGATGTGGGGAAATTGGGACACTAATACCTTGCTGGTGGAGTTGTGAAAGAATCCAGCCATTCTGGAGAGCAATCTGGAATTATGCCCAAAAAGTTATCAAACTGTACATACCCTTTGACCCAGCAGCGCTACTACTGGGATTATATCCCAAAGAAATACTAAAGAGTGGAAAGAGACATATATGTGCCAAAATGTTTGTGGCAGCTCTTTTTGTTGTGGCTAGAAACTGGAAGATGAATGGATGTCCATCAGTTGGAGAATGGTTGGGTAAATTGTGGTATATGAAGGTTATGGAATATTATTGCTCGGTAAGAAATGACCAGCAGGAGGAATACAGAGAGGCCTGGAGAGACTTAAATCAACTGATGCTGAGTGAAATGAGCAGAACCAGAAGATCACTGTACACTTCAACAACAATACTGTATGGGGATGTATTCTGATGGAAGTGGAAATCTTCAACATAAAGAAGATCCAACTCACTTCCAGTTGATCAATGATGGACAGGGGTAGCTGCACCCAGAGAAGAAACACTGGGAGGGGAATGAAAATTGTTAGCACTAATATCTGTCTGCCCAGGCTGCATGTACCTTCGGATTCTAATGTTTATTGTGCAACAAGAAAATGATATTAGCACACATGTATTGTACCTAGACTATATTGTAACACATGTAAAATGTATGGTATTGCCTGTCGTCGGGGGGAGGGAATAGAGAGAGGGGGGGTAATTTGGAAAAATGAATACAAGGGATAATATTATAAAATATATATATATATATATATATAATAAAAAAAATTAAAAAAAAAAGAATGAAATACTGAATTGTTTAAAATAAAAAAAAAATGAATTGGTCTAATGAAGAAGTGCTCTAAACCACTTTTGATTAGAGAAATGCAAATCAAAACAATTCTGAAATACCACCTCACATCTATCAGATTGGCCAATATGACAAAAAAAAAAAAAAAGAAAAGAAAAGAAAAGAAAAGAAAAGTGATAAATGTTGGAAAGGGATGTAGAAAAACTGGGACACTAGTGCACTGCTGGTGAAGTTGTAAACTGATCCAATCTTTCTGGAGAATATTTTAGAACTATGCCCAAAGTGCAACCAAATTGTGTATAGCTTTTGACCCAGTAATACCATACCTAAGTCTGTATTCCAAAGAGATCATAAAAAAGGGAAAAGAATCTGTATCTGCAAAAATATTTATAGCAGCCCTTTTTGTGGTGGCAAAACATTGGAAATTGAGGGGATAGCCATTAATTGAGGAATGGCTAAACAAGCTGTGGTATATGAATGTAATGGAATACTATTGTGCAATAAGAAATGATGAACAGTCAGATTCCAGAAAAATCTGGGAAGGCTTGAATGAACCAATGCAAAGTGAAATAAGCAGAACCAGGAAAACATTGTATACAGTTTCAGCAACATTGTGTTGATCAGCTATATTTGATTCAGCTCTTCTCAGCAACACAATTATCCAAGACAAGTACAGAGAACTTATAAAGGAAAATACTATCCAAATAAAGAACTAATGGAATCTGAATGAATATCAAAGTATAATTTTTCATTTACCCTGTTCTTTCTTGTGTTTTTAATCTATTTTTAATATATGCTTTACATGATAGTACATTTAAAAACCATATCAAACTATCTACTATCTTTGAAAGAAAGGAAGGGAGGGAGGGAAAAAATTTGGAATTCAAAATCTTATAAAAGTGAATGCTAAAAATTTTCTTGACATATAACTGGAGAAAAATAAAATAAGATTTCAAAACAAATGAGTTGGTTTAAAAAAAGAGGAAAAAGTAGAAAAAATGATGGATTGGGGATTTTAAAAAAATCTGAATTCAATTTAGTTATCTTCCTAACTATGTGACCTTAAGTTTCATCTTTTGGGGCCTCAATTTCCTCATCTGTAAAATAAGAGGCTTAGACCAGATGACCTTGAAGAGCTCCTTCAGCTCTAAATCTGATTTTATGACAGCAGTGAAAAAAGTACTGGGCTTGGAGTCAGGAAGACCTGAGTTCAATTCTAGCATCAGATATTTTATTAGCTGTGTGACCCTGAGTAAGCCATGTAACCTCTGTTTGTCTCAGTTAACTCAAAGCTACCTACCTTGCAGAGTTATTGTGAAGATCAAATGAGATTATATTTTGTCAAGTGCTCAGTACAGTGCCTGGCAAATACTATAAGTGTTATAAATTCTTATTCCCTTTCCTTCCCTTCATGGATTATCCATTCCTTCCAAAATCCTTGTCAGCTCTAAATCCTTTTTTTTTTTCTTTTTTGAGGGGATTGTTATTAAAGAGAAATCAGTGTCACAGTGAAAACAGCACCACATTTAGAGTTAGGAAACCAGGATTCTGATCTTAATTCTAATATTTATTGCTTTGTGGCCATGGACAGAAGTCAATTTTTCTGAGCCTGTGTTTCCTCATTAGTGAAATGGGGATAATGTTCGCACTTGAAAGTCCAGCATGGAAGAATAGATAGAATACTAAACTGAGCCAGGAAACCCTAGCTAGGTAGGTTCATGATCTGACTCTGAGATAAATAAATAGATAGATAGATTTACAAATATATATATATATATGTATATATATATATGCTATGTGACCCTGAACAAATCACTTAACTTAATCAGAATATCAGGCAACTTTAATCATATATATATATATATATATATATATATATATATATATATATATAAACTTTATCATATTTAATCATATATATATATATAAACTTTAAATTAATCAGAATATCAGGCAACTTGCAAAGAATATAAATTGCAAAGCTCAAAATATTTTGCATTGATATAAACTTTATGAAATCATAGGTCTGGTAATATGTACATATATATAATACACACATGGGCATATATACATTTTTGTCATATATAATACATATTATATATACATAGAACATGTAATAACTATTTGTGTATAATAGAGGCAATATGTAACATGCATATCATATGCAGAATATATAATACATATATATATATATATATATATATATATATAAAATATATGTGTATAGTATATGTGGGTAGTTAGGTGATACAATGAATAGAGTACCAGACTTAGGGTCAGGAAGATTCATCTTCTTGAGCTCAAATCTGACCTCAGACACTGTGTGACCCTGAACAAACTACTTAACTACTCAGTTTCCTCATCTATAAAATGAGCTGGAAAAGGAAATGGAAAACCACTCCAGTATTCTTGCCAAGAAAACCCAAAATGGGGTCACAAATACTTGGATACGAATGAAAATGACTAAAAATTTTTTTTCTGCATTTAGATATGTTATAAACTATAAAGTGTTATGTAAATGTGAATGATTGATAGTACTGAAGATCTGAGACTGATCAGGTCCTTTTTCATAGGCCCCAAGATTTGAGGTAACTGTAATTATAAGCTTAATGCCTCGGGGAAGAGTCCTCACTGTTTCAACCCGTGTAATATTACAGAGCAAACTACCAAACATTGCAGGGAGATCATTTGCATTAGATTCAACTTATGACATTTCCAAGATCTTTTAACAATCATGAAATAGCTATAGGCTACTGGCCCATCAGCTATAGGCAGAGGAAAAATACATTTATGCAGTATTCAGGCCCAATTTTCTTTTCACCAACTGGTCTTGAGAGCCACCTAGTGGTCAGTGTTCCCATTTTGCCAAAGGCTTTTAGCCAGCCTGCAAAGAAAATAAAATTTTAGGATTTTGGCCTACTCTCAAGGATGCAGTGATGCTTGTTGGATCTGAGATGGGACACTTATGGAAATACCGTAATTGAGGAGGTGAGGATTTTATGTCAGAGAACAAGAAAAAAATGTAATTTCCCACAACACTATGTCTATAGTGTCATGGAATAAATATCACCCTGGGCATCAAAAGACCTGGGAGTCAGCTCCAGTTCTATTAAAAACTACTTGTTAGTATTAAGGGAAAGTTATCTAGCATCTTAAAAGTCTCGCCTATATGAATCAGAATGGATGACCTCTAAGGTCTTTTTTTGTTGTTGTTGTTGTTCTAAATCTTGATCTAAGGTCCCCCTCACATTATTGACCCAATAAATATATGTTGTTGCCCCAAAATACTATTAATCTAGCAGCAGCAAACAACACATTGCTCCCCCAAAGCAGGGACGATTTCATCTTTGCCAAGAAGAATTTATTATGTTCTTAGTTTTGCAGAATCTGAGAATTCTACAGAAAATAAGTTCCAAAGCTCCCTTGGGATAAGGACAGGAAAAGAGGGAGGCAAATGGGTTCTTTTTGAGTAGACTTATGTCTCTATTTTCTCTTTGCCTCTTTTATTTTTCCTATCACTAGGGAAAGGCAGAGATTGGATAGGAGAAATGCTAAATGCTAACCACAGGGCTTGAACTGGACTATTCCAGATAAGGAGTAAAATGAATTTGATTTACAACATTTCAAACTCAAGCTACAAAACATGTGCTGGAGGCAAGGTGACTCATGATTTTCAATGGCATGTAGACTGCTAACCATTTTCTTTAAAAATGACAAAATTGATAGGATGCAGTAGCCTAAAATTTTACAGGAGAAAGTCAAATTAGTAGGAAGGGGGAGGACATGAGAAGCTCTCAAGAATGAAATTCTGAAGACAGAAAAAAATAAATTATTCTGATGAGGATAAAGCAAAGTTAACTAAAGAGGTGGATACAGCTATACAGAGATCCCATTGACTAAGTGAAATTTTTATTAGACATATAGAAAATGTAAAAGCAAGGTCAAAGAATAAAATGATTACAGAGTTGATGCAAAGTCCTTCGTAAATAATGTAGAGGGCAAAGACATAAGCAAGGGGGTGTATCCAAAGCTTGAGTCCCAAAGTGCTGACATTGTGGGGTGGGGGAGACACTTTCTTCCCATCACAGCCTTGGTACACTGTACTTTTCAGTTCTTCATGGCTACATGTATCACCAGGGCTTGGGGGAAGAAGGAGGAAGGAGAATATGGGATTATAGGTAAGCAGAGAGGAGGAAAAGAAGGGAGACAAGTCAAACACTATCCTAGAGTGCCTGTACGCATGAGCAGAATATTCTCCGTGCTGCTACCACAATACTCCTAACTGTAACTGATTCTGCTTTATGTGAAAAAATTCCTAGTTATCCTTCTGAGTGCTAAAACTCAGAATGAGCTGAAGCTGGCATTTGAAAGCTAAAAACAACCCCAAATCAACTGACATTAGATATTCCACAAAAAAAAAAAAAAAAAAAAAAAATCACATTCCTCAGCCCCACAGTCTCCTATTGCAAATACTCCCCAATGTCAGCTAAAAAGCTGATGAATTCAGAGGGCAGATGGAAACATATTTTTCTTTTCTTTTTCTTTTTTTTTGAACATTGCCAATGCAGGAATTTGTTGTACATGGCTATACATACTTGTAATGGTGTTTGTTTTTCTTGCCTTCTCAATAGATGGGAAGGGGAAGAAAAATAAATATGAAGTAAAAAAATAATATTATATGTATATATATATATATGTATATATATATATATATATATATATATATATATGTTGCTGAAGCAATTGGAGTTAAGTGACTTGCCCAGTGTCAAACAGCTAGGAAGTGTTAAGTGTCTAAGGTCACATTTGAACTCGGGTCCTCCTGACTTCAGTGCTGGTGCTCTATCCACTACGTCACCTAGCTACCCCCCCAAAATAAAAATTTTTAACAAGAGTTGAGGAAACTGAGACAATCCAGGGTCATGCAGCTAATCTGTGTATAATTTAGTTGGAGGCTAATATTTGAACTCTGGACTTTGTTTCAGGCTCCAGTACTCTTATTAATTGGGGCACCAGCTGATAAAATTCTTGAATAAAAGATCTTTTCCCATGGGGCTCTTCTTTTGTCTGCAGTAGCCCTTCTGCTGGTTTGAGTCAGTCCAAGAAAGCTTACGGCATCATCTCCACTGGTACTGCTGTCACTCTGTTGATTTGATCTTCTAAATGTTCTCCCCAGTTCTTTCTGAGTGCCCCAGACATCTGTTCAGTGCTTAAAGCTCTCACCAGTGTCAAAACAGCAGGGTGTGCTGGATGGAGCATTGGCCTTGGCATTGGGAAGAACTGGCTTAACATCCCAGCTCTATCTAACACTGGGTGACTTTGGGCAAAACCACTTAGTTTTTCTGATGCCCATTTTTTGAACCATGAGCTAGAGAGAGTAATGTAGAGATCTCATAGTGTCGTAGACAATAAGAATATATATATATATATATGTGTGTGTGTGTGTGTATTTATATTTACATGTGTGTACATGCATATATGTATATAATGCATGCACATATGCATATGTATCTGCATTACATATATCACAATACACATGTAAATATGTTACATATCTTTATCTAGCTTTGCAAATCCTGAAGCCCTACCTAAGTAAACAAGAGCTACTTTTATTAATGAAGTTCCTTTCTCAGAGTCTGCAGCCCTAGCATTAAAGGGCCAGACTACTTTTCCTTCTGTCTCTTACCTGTTTTCAACTAAACAAAATGGATAGAGCAGGGCTCAGGATCCTATCCATCCTCTCACTTTACAGCTTCCTTTTGTTGAGTTGTCTTCCTTCTTTAGATTATAAATTTCTTTAGTGCAGAGGCAGCCTTTTTCTAATTTTATCTCTGAAGTTTAGCACTGTGCCTTGCACTCAATAGGTACTTAATTAATGTTGATTGAATTGAAATACCCACAGCTTTTAGAGAATTTTAGAGAATTCTGAGAAGGAGGGAGAAGAGAAAGAAGAAAAGTGCTTAACCTACATATGACTTTCTTACTCCTCAGCATAAGGTTTTATGTTTTTAATTTTAAATTTCATTTTATTCTTAATTTAATTTAAAAATTTTCCTTATGTAGTAGAGTAGGGAAAAAAAAGATGATTGACATGAAACTGCAGATGTATTGATATTCTTTTAAAATATATAATGAATTTATCATCTAAATTCCTCTTCTTATGCAAATTAAGACAACTCTGAGATACCACTACACACTGGTCAGATTGGCTCAGATGACAGGAAAAAATAATGATGAATGTTGGAGGGGCTATGGGAAAACTGGGACACTGATACATTGTTGGTGGAGTTATGAAATGATCCAACTATTCTGGAGAGCAATGTGGAATTAGGCCCAAAAAGTTACCAAACTGTGCATACCCTTTCACCCAGCAATGCTACTACTGGGCTTATATCCCAAGGAAATACTAAAGAGGGGAAAGGGACCTGTGTGTGCCAAAATGTTTGTAGCAGCTCTTTTTGTAGTGGCCAGAAACTGGAAAATGAATGGATGCCCATCAATTGGAGAATGGTTGGGTAAATTATGGTATATGAATGTTATGGAATATTATTGCTCTGTAAGAAATGACCAACAGGAGGAATACAGAGAGGCTTGGAGAGACTTACATCAACTGATGCTGAGTGAAACGAGCAGAACTAGGAGATCATTATGCACTTCAACAACAATACTGTATGAGGATGTATTCTGATGGAAGTGGATTTCTTCAACATAGAGAAGAGCTAATCCAATTCCAATTGATCAATGATGGACAGAATCAGCTACACCCAGAAAAGGAACACTAGGAAATGAGTGTAAACTCGTTGCATTTTTGTTTTTCTTCCCAGGTTATTTTTACCTTCTGAATCCAATTCTTCCTTTGTAACAACAGCAACAACAACAACAACAATCGGTTCTGCACATATATATATTGTACCTAGGATATACTATAACATATTTAATATGTATGGGAATGCATGCCATCTAAGGGAGGGGGTGAAGGGAAGGAGGGGAAAATTAGGAACAGAAGGGATAATGTTGTGAAAAAAAATTACCTATGCATACATACTGTCAAAAAATATTATAATTATAAAATTAATTTAAAATTTCATATTAAAAAAAAAACAAAAAAAATTCCTCTTCTTCCCCTCTTTTCTTCTCCCCCCCCCTCATGGCTAGTATTAGACAGAAATATGTATATGTACAACTATCATTTCTATTTATCAGTTCTTTCTCTAGAAGTACATATAGAATGGTTTTGCATATACATATAGATATAAGAATGATTTTACAAATACATACATATATATCTAGATAGACAGACATATGGTTTTACATATACCTACATAGGGTGGGGGGAGAGATGAAGAAAGATCCTATCTGCATCAAGACATACTTATGTCCTAATAGTAATTAATGTGGATATTTATCATAGTCAGAATGACATAATCACTCAAGAGTTGTTCTTAAAACAATGCTATTGAACTGTATACAATGTTCTCTTCATTCTGCTCATTTCACTTTTATTTTGTGCAACTCTATCCATGGTTTTTTTTAAGATCAAGAATAAGGTTTTCAAGTCCATTTCTCAAAAGGTTTCAAATCTCTTAAGTATGAACCATGTGAAGGTGAGGGAAAATGTGAGTGCTCAGCATTCTTACTGTGGGTAAATAGAATTGTGAAAGTTCTAATCCACCATCATAAGATGCTATCCTGGATAAATTATTGGACCAATTTCCCTCAGACACTTTCCTAGGTATGTGACCTTGGTGAGCTGTCAATATCAGTGTCTTTTTTTTTTTCCTGTAAAATGGGAATAATAGAAGCATTTGCCAAATAGTATCATGAGAATTAAATGAAATTATATTTGTAAAGAGCTTTGCAAACCTCAAAGTGGGAATGTAAATCCTCATTCTTGTTATCAGTAGGATATGAATTGAATTATTTTTTAATTATTTGAATTATTTTTCTGTTTGCATGGATCCTCTTGTTGATCCATTCTCCCTCTTTTAATCCCATGGGATACAAAGGACATGGGTTATATTTGTGTCTATGAAATTGAGTAAGCTTAACTGGCTTTCACATAAATTAGAGCCTATATCCTTACCTTTATTAACTATTTATTAACATTTCTTGTCTAAGGTATGCCACAGATAGCTCCAAAAGTCTTTTGAATAAGTGAATAAGATAGCTGAATCAGATCATGATTTAATTCCTCTGGACCTTGGTCCCTCTTGGTGTCCCTCAAGTAGCTGCTCTAACTGTTGAAGCAGGCAAGGGGCAGAGGGGAGATACAGGATGGGGAAGATGAAAGCCTCACTGGAAGAGATGGATCATGGGAAGAGAGTGGAAGACCGAGAGATAGAAGAAAATGGCAGGTTTGATTGATGGTACTTGGTACTTGGATTGGTGAGTGATTTTGTCACTATGAATGTCCCAACCTGCTTTGCCTTTCCCATCATATGCATTCTTATCTAGGTTTTTCCAAAATCTTACATATTTTTGTTGCTCTTGTTCAGTTGTTTTTAGCTGGGTTTGTGGGATTTTCTTGGCTGAGATACAATTAAATTAAATTTAAAAATTAAATTAAAATAAAACAGCTAACATTTATTATGTGACAAACATTTAACAAACGTTATTTCATTTGATCTCACAAGAAACTCTGGGAGATCGGTACTATTATTATCCCCATTTTATAGATGAGGAAACTGATCTTAAAAGACTTGCCCAGTCACACAGCTAAGACAGAATTTGAACTCAGGTCTTCCTGACTCCAGATCCAGTGCTGTCTATTATACCATCTCTCTCTACAACCTTTTCTTGGCCTCTTTTAATGTCTGGAGGAATATTCTTAAGATCTATAATGTCTTAAGGATATGGATAAATGTAGCATTCAGTTGCCTTTCATTCTTAATACATGACCAATCCTTCCCCCATTTGGTCTTACATTATAATCTTACATTATATCTTATACATTACAAATATAATTTCATGTGTATAAATGGAGTAGCTAGATGGCACGTGGATAAAGCAGAATCAAGAAGTCCTGAGTTCAAATATGACTTCAGTCACTTTCTAGCTGTGTGACTCTGGGCTAGTGACTTAACCCTGTTTGTCTCAGTTTCCTAATTTGTAAAATGAACCTGAGAAGGAAATGGTAAACCCTTCCAGTGTCTCTGCCAAGAAAACTCCAAATGGAATTACAAAGAGTTGAACATGAGTGAAATGACTCAATACAGACAACAAGTTAGACTCAGGCTTGGATATAAGTAGGAAGATGACATTTGGGCAACTGCAGATCTTTTAATGATTTCATACTGCTCACTGCCACAAAAAATCCTTTTTTAGGATCAGAGATATAGAGCTGAAAAGAACTTCAGAGGCCATGCTGTCCAAACTCCACATTTTACAGATGTGGAAACAGATCAGAGGGAAAAAAGTAAATTGCCTAAAGTGACATAGGGGATGTCAGAAATAGAATTTTAATCCCTTTTCCTCAAATTCCAGAACCTGATTTTTCTACTGTACCAAACATCTCCCTCTTTATAATCACTCATTTCACCTGGTGATGTTATATGGGTACACATCAGAGAACTTCATACTTATATTACTAAATCTGGGTTTTAAACTGGCTCATATGAGAGTTACCCTAAAAACCTGACATCTTCAAAGGCTTCCAGATTTGTAAAATACTTCAATACATTAGGTCATTTTTAGCCTCTTAACATTCTTTTTTGAGATAGATACTACACTGTCATTACAACCATTTTACATGTGAGGAACTGAGAGTGAATCTTTGTACAATATAATTTACAAGTAAAAACTAATATCGATTTAAGACAAAAGTTATCAGGTAAAGAGAAATCCTCTACATGTCATTCTTCCATTCAGTAGTCTCTAGTGGCTTCCTATTGTCTCTAGGATCAAATACAACTATCCTTCCACACTGAGGTGGTTAGGGGTGAGGTGCCCCCAAGATCCGGAAAACCCATGTGAAATTTTGTGGCGCTCCTTTTGAACTAGATTTGAAGTTTGAATTTTTTTTTTCTTTTTCTTGTATGGGTGTTTCAGTACCTTATTGTAAAATTTGAGTGAAGTGTTTTTGTCTCATCTCCTGACCTTCAAATATTGTCTGAGCCTCTGCAAAATTCCCCCCAAATTCCCATTTAATTTGTTATGCCTCAAAAGCACAATGGGGAGTCATGATGTGGAAGGGATGTACATGTATAAAGTCTTTTGTGGAGATTTTAAAACACTTCAATCACCTTGTTCCAACCCTCTGGGTTTATTACATATTACCTCACACACACACTGTGTGACCCCAAGTCAATCTAGCCTTCTGTCTATCCCTCACAAATAAGATTTCTTTCTCCTAATTTTCTCTTTTTACAGTGATCTGCCCTCATTTCTAGAATGTACTCTTTTCTTACCATAGTATCCCTTTCTTCAACCAAGACACAGTTCAAATATCACCTTCTCTATAAAGCCTTTAAAGATGCCCTCAAGTGCTGTTCTCCCTCCTCAAAATATTTTCTTTATATTTATTCTGCCTATGCTTATGCATGTTCTTGTTGTCTCTTCCATTAAAATGCAAGCTTCTGAGTAAGGACTGTTTTATTCATATTTGGACCCACAGTGCCCTGCAGTGTCTGTCACATAGCAGGCAATTAATAAGTTTTTCTGAGATAAAAGGAGTACCCTGGCTCTACCTACATTTCAAGGATGATTACTATCAAGAAATTCTTTTTGCCAAAAGGAATGGGACCTCTTGGAAGAGTTGTACCCATTGTTAGAGATCCAATGATATAGGTCAAAGATAAGAGACTAAACTAAAAGCAAGGAAATGTATTCTCATGCTACAGAAGATGATTCTGATAACAGCTTAAGTTTCCTAAGATACAGACTTAATTTTTATAATTTTTCAGCCCGTTACAGTTAACCAATAGCATTTTTCAACAAATCTTTCACAGGAAAGGAAAAGATAGTGAACAGGAAATCAGCCAAAGGGAAAAATTGGGTTCTGGGAGAATAGTTGCCATGTCTTTGTCAGGATTTGTTTTTAGAAGGAGAAGAGATTTCCTGTTCAAGCATGGGAGACAAGAGGAAGTGACTAAAGCAGGGGTTCTCAAACTACGGCCCGTGGGCCAGATGCGCCTGCTGAGGACGTTTATGCGCCCACCGGGTTATGGCAAACCGGCTGAGGGGCGGAGACAGAGTGTGAGCTTTTGTTTTTATTGTAGTCCGGCTTCCCTCAGTCTGAGGGACAGTGAACTGGCCCTGTTTAAAAAGTTTGAGGACCACTGGGATAATTCGGAAGACAAAATAAAAGTGTTAAGAATTTTAGACTGGATGGACCACAGAGGGAGATGAATAGTTATTACAACAATGAAACCTTCCATTTTTATCATGTCCTAATATAGTTAAGAAAGATAAGTGTAATTCCCTCTTTTAATTACTTCCTATTATTTCCTATATAGCTTACTTTGTATATATTTATTTACATGTTGTCTCCACTAGATTGTGAGCTCCTTGAGGGCAGGGACTAAATAAATATTTATTGATCTCCTTCAATAATGATTAGGGACACTTTTTTTAAACCTCTTTCCTGAATTATTTTTTTAAAATGACATTTTAATTACATTGCAAAATAATCTAAAACATTTTTTAAAAGTTTTGCGTTCCAAATTCTATCCCTTCCATCTTCCCACCATGGTAAGCAATCAGGCAGGTGATATATATGTTCAGTCATGTAAAATGCTTCCATATTAGTCACTTTATGGCAGCACACTCAAAGAAGGGGGGAAAGAAAGGAAAAGAGCACAAAGGGGGAATAGTATGCTTTAGTCTGTAGTCAAAGGCGATAAATAGCATTTTTCATCATGAAGACTTTGGAATTGTCTTGTTTTATTGTATTGCTGAGAATAGCTAGTCCAGTTACTGGTTATTAACGATTGGCATAATATTGCTGTGACTGTGTACGATATTCTCCAGTTCTGCTCACTTCTTTCTGTACCAGTTAATACAAGTCTTTCTAGGTTTTTCTGAAATCATTTCTTACAGCATGATGATATTCTATCATAATCATATTTAGTCATTCCTCCTTGCCACCACAAATATCTTTGTATAGATAGTTATTTCCCCTTTTTTTTCATCTCTTTGGGTGACAGACCTAGTATTCCTGGGTCAAAGGGTATTGCGCAGCTCTGGAAAGCTTGGATAAGTTCGCAACTCCCACGGGGGGTTATTAGATTGGGGACTTTTAAGCCTCAAGGTCGGGGGCATCAGTCCATGCAGGTCTTATGAAATAACTGTGGTTTGTTTTATCCCTGCTTTACCGGTCGTTCTCCATCTATTTCACTTTCTGGCCATCCTGCTCGCTGGTTTTTCAGACTCTTGTCTCTCAGCGGCTCAGGCTTCCTTCCAAGCTCAGCTATAATAATGGCATTTTTTAGAGGTCTTGGGGATCTCCCCATCTTCCCCTGTCTCTGAAATCGCCTTTAATTTATATGTGTATTTATGTATTCTTTATAGCCCGACAGGTGAGTTTGGATGTGGGAGGCAGGCAGCTGGACCGGGTCATTAAATCCCACCTCAGACAGCCACCAGCTATGTAACTCTGGATCACTTAACCGCTCCGTGCCTCAGTTTCCTCATCTGTAAAATGGGGGGTATCCAGCTGAAAACACCGGATCCCATGAATCACCCGTCCGCTGTGTGTCTGGGAAAATGGAAACAGTAATGACTGAAACTCAAATTCTCACGGGATGGATGGATTGGAGGAAAGGGAAGTGAGGTGGGGAATGAGGAGGAAGGCAGAAGGAGAGCAGGAAAAATGGAGGGGGGGGAAGGGAAGAGGGAAGAAGACGGAGAAAGGGAGGAAAGAGGAAGGTGGGAGAGGGAGAAGGGGAAGAACGGCGGAGTGGAGAGAGGTGGAAGAGAGAAAGGGAGAGAAGGGCAGGGGGAAAGCGGAGAAAGAAACGGAGATAAGGAAAAAAGAGCGGGGGAAGAAGTGAAAGGAAGATGGGAGAGGGGGAAGAGAAATGGAGGGAGAGAAGGAGAGGGAGGGGGAGAAAAGAAGGGGTGAAGAGGGAGAAGGAAGAGGAAAGAGAGAAGGTGAAAGAGGGAAAAGGGAGAAAGGCGGAAGGAAAAGGAAGGAAGAAAGAGGGGAAAGTGGATGGGGGAGAGGAAGAGAAATGAGAGAAGAGATGGGGGAAGGGAGAGGCAGACAGGAGTGAGACGTTTCCGCGGCAGCCGCTAGGACTGGGGGGGTTGGGGGGGGGGGGAAGGAGGCCCCGCGGCCCACCGAGCCTCGGGCAGCTGGACGCCGGGCGCGGAGGAGCGCAGGGCCCGTCCCGCCTCGGCCCGGGCGCACCTGCAGCGCCGCGGAACCCGAGCGCAGGTGGGAGCGGTTTTCCGGAGCGTGGGGGGAGCGCTTAAATTCGCACACCGGAAGGGCGGCCCGAGCCGGCGTGCGTGGAGCGCGGACTGCGGAGCGAGGCCGGTAGAGGCGCTGCCGGGCGGCGGGGCCGGCGGTGAGTGGGGAGGCCCGGGCGGGCGGGCTGGGCGGCCGGGGCGGGGAGGGCCCCGCAGCTGCGGCGGGCGGGGCGTGGGTCCGGCCGGGCCCAGCTCCGGGGGAGCCGCCTCATCGGACCTGTCAGGCGAGGGTGCCGCCCGGTCGGAGCCGGCGTGGACCGAGCCTTGGTCCTCCTTCACATCCAGGACCTTAAACCGTCCTGACGCCGGACACGTGTCCGGACGAAAAATAGTCCGAGCCGTCTGCCGGGAGCTGACGGAGAATCGCGGACGCGTCCGCGCCGCCCACGTGGCACTTTCCATCCCGAGTCTCGGGGGTCTGGCACGTTTCCAGCACTCACTACTGAAGGGGCCGAGGGCGTCTCCAACCGGAGCGAATGAATGAATGCTACCACCTCACTTTGGTGCAGCACTTTCCTCCTCCGCTGCTGCCTCCCCCGCGCTCCCGTGAGACCGGCAGGATAGGGAGTGCTCCCTCTACCCATACGGAAACCGAGCTAGTAACTGTAGAGCTGGGGCTGGAGCCCTCGTCTTAGAGTAGTGAGCCCTCCTACAGTGACTCCCAGAGCCGCTCCGCCGCGGGCTCAGGCCCGTCTTGCGTCTGTTTCATCCTCTGCTTCTAGTCCATAGGAGGATGTCAGGACATGGCAGGGACGGAAGCTCCTCGCAGCGGAGCCAGGTGTTCGCGAACTAAAGTGATGGGTCCGACTGCTTAAAATGAAGGAATTGGGGGATACACCACCAGAGTTGGGTCAAGATTTCTGTGTCCCAATGTCAGTGAACATTAGCCGATAGTGACCCCGCTGCTTGTTTCTATGTGCTCATCCGGCTCTAGGAAGACCCTTCCGAATTCAGGAACGGCTGCATCGATTCGTGCCCTCATAGTGTCCGTCCTTTTCTGTCTTAAATGAGAGAGCCGTGAGCCAGGAGCTAGTGCTCCTCTAGCTATGTCAGTCCCCACGTGTCAGAATCTGAGGCGAACCCAGGGTGAGGCCTTCCGGGACCGTGAAACCCAAACTCTCTCTCCTTTTTAATAGTTTTTGTTTACCAGATATATGCAGGGGTAATTTTACAACCTTATCCCTTGCACTCCCTTCTGTTCTGAATTTCCCCTCCCCCCAGATGGCAGGCAGTCCCATACATGTTAAATGTGGTATAGTGTATCCTAGGTAACATCTCTTCTCTCATCCAAATCATTGACAGAAATGTGAAATATCCCAGGCCCGAGCAGATCTATTTGAACCCTCCTGCCATGTTTACACCGGACCTTTAGCCGTTCAGCCCAATCGGGGTCTGACTATTATTATTTAATTTATATCTCTCCATACTTTCCCAAAAGCTTTCCTAAAATCCGGGTTAACTGTTATCTGCTCCATTTTTCTCATCTGCTAGTTTAGTAGTTTGTCAGAAAAGGAAATAAGGTTCGTTTGGTATGATCTATTATTGAGGAACATTTCACTTTCCAGATGTTTCCCAATCCTTTGGTTATTTCTAGAATTTTCCCAGGAATTGAAGCTAAGCTCACTTAGTTTTGCAAATTGTGTTATCTTCCCTTTTTTGAAGATCAGAGCATTTACCCTTTTCTGGTCATCTCTTTTTTTCATGACCTTTCAGTTATTACTGACACTGCCAGTTCTCTTACCCAAAGATGTAATTCATCTGGATCAATTCTTGATAGGGAGGAAAATGCAGAAACGCCTTGACATCTAAGTGGCTCAATCCTGGACCCTCACCCTAAACTAAGTTTTTGTTTTGTTTTTTTTCTCCCCTGAGGCTGGGGTTAAGTGACTTGCCCAGGGTCACACAGCTAGGAAGTGTTAAGTGTCTGAGACCACATTTGAACTCAGGTCCTCCTGAATTCAGGGCTGGTGCTCTCTCCACTGCGCCACCTAGCTGCCCCAAACTAACTTTTCTTGAAATTTGACCAAAGAATTGAATGCTCACCTAGGTTTGGCTCAATAGAGACAGAACTTAATCTTGGGCACTTCCCTAGGCTAAAGACAACTCAAATTTTTTTTTACTTCAGTTGTAAGATATATATCTTTGAGTGCCAAGCATTCTTGTTTGTTCATTTGCCATTTTCAGCTCTCCCTTACCTCAAACTACTACTCTTTTGCAACATGAAGTCAGTGTGAATGGCTAAAGTGGAGACTATATTTGTTCCTGCTAAGCCTTCCTTATTAAGTAATATTGAACCAATGGTAACAAAAAGGAAGAGCTTCTTACTTTAGTCTGAACTCATGCACAGGTGCTGTTCAGCCTACTTAAAGACTTATCTATAGACCTCAGGTCATCCATATCTTTTCAGACTTCGGCACTGCTAGACTTTTAAGCATCAAGGATCCTCTACAACCCCACGGGGGATCTTGTAAACAAATGCGGGGGTCACAAAATGATTTATTTTTAGTTATACTTGATTTATATCTATATACCGGGGGTCATGTAAATATTTTTTCTGGTAAAAAGGGGTCATGAGTGGAAAGTTTAAGAAATCTTGCCCTAGAATAGGGGTTCTCAAACTACCGCCCCCTGAGGACGTTTATGCGCCCGCCCGGTTATGGCAGATGGGCTGAGGGGCGGAGACAGTGTGAGGTTTTGTTTTTACTATAGTCCGGCCTCCCACAGTCTGAGGGACAGTGAACTGGCCCCTATGTAAAAAGTGTGAGGACCCCGACTCTGGAAGAACATTTGTATAAAATGAGTGTTAGTAACAGGGAACAGGTTAATGTTAGAAATATTACAGTTTTCTAAATGCAGTTGAACCTATTCTCTTCATTCTGTTCATTTCTGGGTTTCAATTTATTATCCATATGAAGTTCCTATTCTAAATACATGTACTAACATGCAACCTTGCCTTCTGCCTAAATGCCATAATCTAGAGAAAAGGCATGTTTTGTTTTGTGTTGTTTTCCTTTTAATTCTTCCTTCATAGATTAATAATGCTGATATCTTTTGAATGGTGATGGATCATATTGAGGAGGACTGGCTTAACTAACACATTCAGCACTTTTCTCATTCTGAAGCGGATACACCTAGAGAACCTCTTCATTTCTGGGGAATCCTCCCATTTTATAGGGCATTTTTTAAAATCATGCCTTTGGCAAGCTTATTCTCCCTGATTTGTGCTTTGTTGGACACTGATTATCAGAAGGGCATTGGACCTCTATAGTTGCATTTATTATGGAATCTTATATGATTCTATAGAGAGAAAATATCTTATTGGAGGAAAATCTTTAAAGCTTCATTTTGATCCTCCAACTGAAGTCTGCAATTAAGGGACTATAAAGATGACCTGCTGTAGACTTTTTTTTTTTTTTTTTTTTTTGAAAGGTTATCTGTTCCCTTCTCATAATTTCATCAAGGATACCTTGAAATGCATATAGATAGTTCTTATAAAAACTTTTTTATCAAGATGAGAAATTGAGCATGTGGGTTATCATTGTTAATGCCATCTTGATTGCCTTTTTTGGATATTAATATTGTCATTGATTTTTTTTTTCCCCATTCTTTCTGTGCCTTTTCCTTCTTGATGTATTTTATAAAATGATTGGTTAGGATCATAGAGTTGAAAGGGACTTTGTAGGCCATTCCAACCCCCTCATGGTATAAATGAAGATATTGATATGCAGAGAAATTAATTGATTTACCAGAATTATACAATTAGTTATGGAACTAAGATTTGAATCCAAATTGACTCTGACTCCAAATCCCACCTTGAAAAAGTTGATTTTTCAAGCCTGTCTTTCCCAGTCAATCCACTGTTTCTAATTTAAACTATATTCCCTCTCACTCACTCATCCCTGTATCTGGAAATGTCTATATAATTTGTTCAGTCAATAAGCATTTATTTGCTAAGTTCTGGGGATGCAGGAACAAAATTGAAATGCTTCTTGCTTGGCAGAAGCAGCTAAGTGACACAGTGAGAACACTGGACCTACAACCAAGAAAACTTAAGTTCAAATCTCGTCTCACACACTTACTTTTTGAGTCTCCTTGATCAGTTGTAAAATGAAAATTATAATACTATCTCTAAAAGTTGTTGTACATATTGGATTAGATAATTTTAAAGCACTTGGGATGGTACCTGGCACTTAGTACACATTTTTAAATGTATTCATTCTTATTAAAAACACTAGAGAACACAGGAATAAATAGTTTTCCTTAAAATGATAAGCAGCATCTATCTAAAACCATCGGCAAGTATTATTTGTAAAGGGGAGATGATGGACGCATTCCCAGTAAGATCAGGGGTAAAATGCTTGTTCCCTTCAAGGTGCTTACCTTCCAGATTGGAAACTTCAGTTTAATTGTGGGACAACAATCTGACTTGCCTGAGTAGGATTCCTCTAAGTGAGCTTATAAATATCCAAATTATCCAGCAGCATGGAATAGGAATTTGAGATCATGATGAACTTCTTTCTCTTGCCATTCCCTGAAGTCTATTGTTCCCAAAATTCCCTGATGGAATCTTGGTTGTTTCCTGATTGTGCCCTGCCCAGTCCCATTTTGGAGATATCAGTTCCAATTCTGAGCTCTGGAAATCATTGTGTTGGCCTAGTTTGGACTCCTTAGGCCTTGGCTATCACTGGGCTGCTTTTGAGGATTGATTTATCCTAGTTTAGAGAAATGCTCAATATCTTTTATTTGTTGGCCCTGCCTCTCTTCCATCTTCTCTTCTGTGGGCCTAGTGCCTAACTTATGTCCTCTTCTCTTAAAGGTGTTGAATGAAAGAACATGGCTGGGTTTTTTCAGTTCTTTGTGAAGCCTCTTATTCCAAGCAACAGGCCCTGAATGCTTTTATGATTCTGGTTCCTTTGGGCAAATTTCCTTTGTGTTACTTAGGTTGGCTTGCCCCTTCTTTCTAGCTATATATTCTTAAGTAATCTATTCTCTTGTGTTCCAAAGAAGGGTCTGGGATAAATATCCACTATCATTCATTATAGAGATAAAAAGTTCTAAGATATTAACAATATTTGTTCCATTTTCCACCTAGTTATCTTCCTGTCAGCATCTATTGACTGCTTTTGGGGGGAATATTAAAGGCTTCAACCAAAATCTGTTGAATTGTTTCGCCCATAGTACTTTTCACAGTTTGGGAGAAAATTCTGCTTATATATCAGGTAGAGGACTAAGAAGATTAGTGACCAGTAATTAACTGGAGACAATATCCTAAAAAAAGAGCTACAAAAAACCATTTTCTTAGATGAACATATACATGCACAAAGTGCAGATAACATAGAATATGAACTCTTTAAAACTAATACAAGGAGTTAAATTCATCCTCATTGTTTCAGTGAGATTTGGTGGAATGAAATTCATGACTGGGAAATGGCTCTAGAAGGGTTCTTTTTAATTAGGAACAGAGTATATGTTGAATAAGAAGAGACGTTATTGTGAAGAACATTTGGATGAGAATCTGTGGAGGAATGAACAAGTAATTTTTTTGTGTGTATATGTGAGTATACTCTAGACCATTTGTACAGAAGGAGATAAATTCAGAATTTGGGAAACTTTATAAACCTCTCATGGAGTTGTGGTGTTGTAAGGCTGAGGAACTTTACATATTAGGAGATCTATTAAAGCAGGAATTCTTATACCGGGTCCCATTTGCTTAAAAAACTTTTTTGGAGTAATATTGCAATATAATAGGTTGTGTGTTTGAGACCGTTATTTTGAGATATGGTGCATGAGCTCATCAGAGTGCTGAAAGTTTAACAAAGTTTAAAAACTCTTGTACTAGAGTAAAAGCAGGATGCCTCATAAATTCTTTCACTTGTCTTACTAATAATTTGATTCTTCAGAAAGTAGAAGAAAATACTTTAAATCCTTTAATGAGGCATCCTGTCCAGATAGAGGAATCTGATAATCTTGCTGTTTTTCTCTATCCTGGTCAAACCACATGTGGAGTATTGAGTTTTATTCTGGGCACCACATTTTAAAGATCATTTAGGAGGGCCATTTAGGAGAACTAGAGTATTACAAAATTACAGTAATCTAAGAAAGAAAAGTGCTTAAAGCCAAAGGGATTGCAGAAGAAATAAGTTCAGGATGAGATATTGTGGAAGAGTTTTTGATCAGACTTGCCAGCTGATTGTATTCTCTTAAGGAAAGAATCAAAAATTATTTGAGTGTTGGTAATTTTTTAAACAGAAGTCGGGAAGGTATAGATTTGGAGAAGATTAATTGATTTCTGAATATCTTGAGTGGGCTATCTGGGTGAAGATGCACATCAAGCAAAGATAAAAAAGAAAGAATAAAACAGGAGAAAAAAATATGAATATTATATGATTACCCTGGAGACCTTATGCTAATGCCTGCTCTTCATTTCCAGATTCTGGAAAACCAGCTGGCCTACTAGAGAAGATGACTCAACTTGTCAAAACCCTTCGGAACCATTGGAAGAAAACTACATTTGGTGCCTGCCTGTTGACTTGGGGAGGACATTGGCTGTATGGAAAACACTGGTAATTACCTGATTTTCTTTTTTGGAAAAAATAAAAAAATTTTAAAAAAAGATGGTATAATGAAACTAATTAAAACCTTGTGCACTTTCTGTTCTAAATTTGAGTTTTTTTAAAGTTCTTTTTGTAACTAGAGGTTACAGGAAACTAGAATTATCAATAAGTCATTGTCTAAAGGATAAAGAACAGAAGGGCTGGGTTTTTTTGCATTCTAGAAAGGGAAAATTGTCAAGAGTAGTTTCCTATGATGGGGAAAAATCTAGGGTTAGGAATTTTCTAGAGTTTTAGATAATAAATGGATGCCAATAAGCTTGTAGCTCCTTAACCTCATTTTTCTGTTCCTTTGGGACTTCTTATCATTCTGCCCCTCCTAGTCCATTAGCTTTCTAAATAACAATTGATTCCCTTGCAGCCTTGATTCTTTGTTCAATTTGTATACTTCTCTTCTGTCCTTATTCCACCCCTGGTTGGGCGACCCTTCCCAGTTCACCCCAGTATGCTGCTATTTTCTACCTTCCTTTTGGATGGTATGTTGGTGGAGAAAGATGCAAATCTGTCCCATTCAAATTCTGTGACCCTTTATGCTGCTCCCCAGTCCTTCTTATTGGTTCTCTGGCAGTTTGCTCAATAGCTATTCTAGATTCTCTCTACTGTGTTCATTTTTTCCTACATAGAAGCATAGTCCGGATTATCCTTGAGCAACAGTCATCTCTGTGGCTTCTGTGACAAATAGTCTTTGTGTTGTAGACTTCACTATATTCCTATGCACTCTGCATATATCTTATTTTGAAGTGAAGAAGCAAAATGGGAACAAATACAATATTTAAAATGAAGTAAAATTAAATCAACAAACTTACCAGTATTTTAATGGGAACTATGGGCCTGCTTTTGGCTAATGAGATGGTCATTGTCTGGTTCCATATTTGTCACTGCTAGTCTTAACAAGTGATATAAATGTGCATCCATTAGTCT
The DNA here is from genome assembly GCF_048593235.1 of Sminthopsis crassicaudata. Taxonomy (NCBI): domain Eukaryota; kingdom Metazoa; phylum Chordata; class Mammalia; order Dasyuromorphia; family Dasyuridae; genus Sminthopsis; species Sminthopsis crassicaudata. Next base: position 100,871,076 of record NC_133621.1, on the reverse strand, counting down.
TGATCTGGTTGGAGATTTCAAATGTTTCATTCTGAAAAAGTCTGTTCACAGCCAAAGGTGGTTGCCATTTTGAGTGCATGGTTCCTGAGATGAGGATATGTCTCAGAGGGGAGAGATGCATAGAAATTATGAAGGCTGCTTGACTTGAATGCGTCTTTCAGAGAGACACAATTCAGCCAGTTCCATTTGATAAATTGTATCCACATTTTCAATGTCAATAGAAAATGGGTTATGGAAAAGCTGTATGTCCTGTTAGTGGAGATGAAGCTCTTTAAATCTAAATTGGAATTCCTTTTGCAATTTTTCCAATGAGTCCACACATTTTGTTTGGGAATGCAATCAGCGGTTTTTCTGCTAATAGATTTTGAGTTGTGGGGAGATGGCAGAAGTTTTCTTCCTTCACTTGTTTGATGAGGAGGCCTAATTTTACTTCAAATACTTTGACATGTGATTGCATATCACCGATGAGCTTCCCCTTTCCTTGAAGTTGCATATTGAAATTGTTGAGTAGCTCTGTTACATCTGTCAGAAAGGCAAGGTGCCATTTCCATTCTGCATCATTGAGCTCTGGTACTTTTTTGTTTTTTGAAAGCAGAAAAGTTGTAATCTGTGAAAGTAAGTCATAGAAACGTTTCAAAACTCTCCCTTGACTCAGCCAATGCACTTCTGTGTGATATAGAACATCTTCATACTCAACATTTAGCTCAAACAGAAATTCCTGAAATTGATTTATTGCACTAGCTCTAATGAAGTTAACACAAGATACCACAATTTTCATAACAGAGTCCCACTTCAGTGATTTACTACACAGCACTTGTTGGTGGATGAGGCAGTGTATGGCTATTGGATGAGAATGAGAATGGTTATTCCAATACATTCTCATTCCTTAAAATCATGCATTCCTCTTTCCTTTTTCCTTCAAAATCTCTAAGATTCACACTATATAGGGGAATAACTCAAAATCCCCAAAACTCATACATGTCCAGCAGGGATGGATTTAAAGTATAATTCAGGCTAACAAATAAAACAGTCCCAGAGTTTGAAAGAGAAAAGAAACGCTTTTAAGAATGGACTTGCCAGAGAGTTGGTGGGTGGAGAGGGATTGGAATTCAGCTAATCTATTCGGAGTACAGGTGCTGAAACTGAAGCACTTTTCTCAAACCCAATGTGTCTCTGCATTTTACAGGAGGTTCTCTAGGCATGGAGGATGGAAGCTGACCCACAAGCCCGAAAATTTTCCATTTCTATAGCTTAACCTGATCAGACATCTCTGTCAGATTCCACAAATGCTCCCTTGTCTCTGTACAGGAGACTATTTGTCCAAAACCAGGAATTCATTTGCACCCAGCATCCCTGAGCCAAACGATCGTCAGAGCTTTCTAGCTCTTGCAGTTCAGGCCACTGTTTCGCGGTATTTTTTGAACTGCCCCCCGCTATAGAACGGTACTATGTTGGGCTTGTTTCAGTGAAAACCTCGTGAGAGGGCCAGTGAATAGGGCAGGGTGGCAAGAGGTGTATTCTCCATTCGGTAGCTCCTCGCCTAACTCTAGACAGCATTCATATTCTATAGGCCCTGGATTCCTGAGGTATCAGGGAGCAGGTATAGAACAGAAAACAAATCTAGAGAGAGCTTGAGAAAAAGACAACAGAAAAGACAGACGTCTTTCCTAAAGGTTTAATTTGATTTGGAATTTTATTCCCCAGCCATCATTCTAAAGTTTCTTTTTTTCAGTCTGGCCAGGACTGGCTTAGAAACTTTTAATTGTTGGCAGGGGCATAGAGTGCCAATTGAGAAAAATAGGAGAGTGAGAGAGAGAGACATAGCTGAATTCCAGTAGATAGTTAGGCTATTTATCTCTCCAGGAGCAAGCGGCAAAGTACCATTTTAAAAGTTAATGGAAAACTTTTTCTAGAAATATTTAAGATTGAGTCCCCAAATCTCCCCACTGTACCCCAAGAAGGAGACAGGATGGGAGCATTTAAATGGCAGGTTGCTAAACCATATGGGAGAGGTCTGAAAAAGGCCTTGAGTTCTGTAATCCCCACTTCATGGGGGAGGGGGAGGGGGAGGAAAGTCCAGAGCAAGGGTGGGGGAGGAGATGCCATCTTACCCAGTGCATTTCATCCCGAATAGCGAGGGCTTCTCTGCTGAGGGCGGGGCAGCTCATCCAAGTCCCCCAAATCTTTCTGGAAGAGCAAGACCTGAAGGGGAGACCGCTTGACCCTGTCCAGGAGGGAGCAGCAGCCGGGCAGAGACATATCTCCAAGCACACCCCAATTCACCTTTCTCCTCAGTGGCTACAACCTGGGCTTGAGAGGGGCTCAAACACAGATTTCTCTTCCAGAACAGATCCAAAGGGAGTGGCGGTCTGGGATTCCCAAGAGGGGTGGGGTCCTCAGAAGGCCATGTGGTTGGGGGGGAGGGTGAAAAAGAGACGATTACTCCAGAGTCCAGAGGCCTGAGGGCTAGTTTTCTGGAGAAAGAAAAAAAGGATTAAAAATGCCTTGAAATACAAAAGAAGGTCTTTTGTCTCTGGTAGCAGCCTTCTCCAAACCCAGCATCTGCTAAGGAAGAATTTTAGAGGTAGATGTGTCTAGATAGTGGACTGGTAAAAGCTTTTAGTTTTCCAAATGCTTGCAGGCTCTCTCTTATCTCTAGTGACTGAGAGTGAGACAAAAGGAAACCTTTTGTCAATCACAGCAATTCGTAAAGAATTGTGCCCGAGCATAGAGCTTTAACCACGATCCAGGCCTGAAGTGGCTTGGATGTCCACTGCAAAATAGGAAAAGAAAAAATCTTTTACCTTGTCCACAATTCTGTTCAGTATCTAAATTATGTCTAGTTTTTGAGGATTTTTGTCAGAGAACCAAATGATGAGGTATAACCAAATGTTGAGGTTGCTACCTCAATAAAATTAGGATTAATTGAGGTCTAGTGGCAGGTTTGGGGTACAGGGAGTCACATGGAGCTCCCCTGCAACCCTTTTGGATTTGGCGCAAGGATACAAAGTTAAATGAGTTCTAGCGGTGGCAAGAGTCCCCTGTAAATGAATTTACGGCCCCAAAACCTAGATTGATAAAAAGAGGTTTATTGAAGGGTTTGGAAGTAAGGTTAAAGTCTGGTTAGTAAAAGGTATTAGAGAGAGGAAGAAATACACCAAAAGTGGTGGACAGAGTCTGTGATGCAAAGCATGGTGCTTGCATGTTTCAACTCTCTGCCCAGAGATGATTCCAGTTTGGCTCTTTTATTTACTTGAAGGGGCCTAGGGTGGAGCCCAGGTTGATTCCTCCAGGGCCAGAACCCATCAGGTGGGGGTTGGGCTACCTGAGCAGATCATTAGAATGGGGGCTGGGTACAGTCCAAACTGGCTCAGATCTGGATCTCTCCTCTTGGAATACAAAAGGGTGGTTTTGACCAGATCATGTAAATCAAAGGTCAGTCCCAAAGGAAGTTGGAGATCAGAAAAGGAATCTTAAAGGGGGCTACGCCCGCATCAGTTTGACTAATAATTTCTTCCCTGTTTCACTGTACTCAACTGTGAGTGTGTGTGTGTGTATGTGTGTGCGTGCGCGCGCACGCATTGTTCCCTTCTTTAACTATTTCAGGTATATCTTAGGTTTCTGTATTCTGCCCCCTTGCAGTCCCTGTTTATGTGTAATAGAATTTTTTCCTTCTTCCTCTTCCTTTTTCCCTCTCCCAGTCCATTCCTCTTCTGTATTCTTCACTTGAGATTATCCAAACACAATAGAATCATCTGGGCCCTTTGTCTGATTAAATCCTGTCTTTGTTACCCTGGATGATAAATAAATTCCGAAGAGTTATGTTTAACTCTCCATTTAAGAATGGAAACAGTTTGATATTTAGTTTCTTATGATTTTCATTCATATTTGTCTTTTTAAGTTTCTCTTGACCCCTGTGTTTATATATCATTTTCAACCTACCTCTGAGCTTTTTATTAGGAATGTTTGAAATTTCTCTATTTAATTCAAGGTCATCTTTCCCTTCATAGGATTATACTCAGTTTTGATGGATAGGTTTTTCTTCTGGAATGTAATGTTCCAAGTTTTCCACTCCTGACTAATAAATTTTGTTTCCTAATTGTGGTTCATTGGTATTTTAATCATTTCTTCTGGCTGCGTCAAAAATTTTTCCTTGACTCAGAGCTTTGAGTTTTGAGTATAATAGTCCTGGAAATGTTCATGTAGGGGTATCTTTTAGAAGGTAACTGGTAGATTCTTTTAATTTCATTTTGCCCTCTGGTTCTGAGATAAATGTGGACAATTGTTATTTGTGTTTCTTAGAATAATATATTAGGGTTGTCCCCCACCCCCCCTTGGCTTTTGAGTAGTCATATATATTTTCTAGGTCAAGTTATTTTTATTATGAGATTTTCTTCTTTTTTTTTTTTTTTTTTTTTCAGTCTTTTGGCTTTGTTTTATTATTTCTTGATGTTTCATGGAGTCAATTAGGTTCTTTATCTACTTATCTTCCTCACTGTCTCCCCCGCCCCCACATACAGATACACCTACTTCTACCATGCCTACCCTACTCTGACAAAACTTTGCCTTTGAAATCCTATTCATGCTTCAAGACCCAACTCAAATGGCTCTTTCTGAATGAAACCTTTGCTGACTTTTTTCCCTGTCAGAATTTTTTCTTCTACCAAAATCAGTTGAAAGTAATAACAGTTCTCATCTGCATAATACCTTAAGATTTACAAAATTCTACTTTCCTAACATTCTCATTGGACTTTCATAACAGTGCTGTGAAGTCTGTACTATAAGTGTTACCCCATTTTATAGAGTTGTTATATGATCACCCATGAAATAAATGTCAGAGACTTTGAACCCAATTTTTCTGACTCTTAAGTCCAGCATTTTATTAGTTCAGATTTTGTAGCTTTCATTTCCATGAGGCAGACATTTTCATTTTTTTGTCCCTATTAGGTACTCATACAGTGTCTGACACATTGAAGATATTTAACACATGCTTTTTGAATGAATGGTTTGCATATTGAGTTTTGTAAGAATAGAGACTGTGTGTGGGGTACTGTTAGATGGCACAGTGGATAGAGTGCCTGCCCTGGAGTCAGGAGGATCCAAGTGCAAATCTAGCCTCAGACATTTGTACTTAGTAGCTATGTGATCCCGAGTAAGTTATGTAACCCAGATTGCCTTTGAGTGCTTGCTGACTTCCTGCTTCCTCCCTCCCCCCCAAAAAAAGAAAAAAAGAATAGAGACAGGATGGTATCTCTCTCTGTATCTGTAGTGTACAGCCTTCTTAAAACATAGTCTAAGAGATGCTAAGTAAATGTCGGAATGAAAATAAACACTATTATGTAGCAAAGTCCTTGGCTCAATCTTGTAGTTTCAGTAAAGGTGAAAGTAGAAGAATGCATTTCTTAGAGATGTTGCATTCATTTATTCACTAAATATTTATTGACTATCTGCTGTGTTCAAAGCTTTGTGCTTAGAGGCAGAAGAGAATTCAAAGAAGGAAAAGACTTGATTGCATCTCTTCAACTTATGTCTCCATGGGGAGTTAAGATTCATATACCAGAATACAAGTGGTATATACTATCACCTATGGATATGATAGAAACTAACATATATAGAAGTATGGGGAAGAGGAAGATTACTTCCGGCACTGGGGAGAAAAGAGCACAGAAAAGTTGGCATTGAAACTAGGCCTTTTCAACATGGATAGGACTTCAGAAAGGGCAACATAAGTAAAAGGATAATTTTGATGGAGAAAGTGAGTTGCATAAGGATTAGAGTAAGGAAGGTTCAGTGCTTATTTGGAAAAACCAGTTTTCTTAGAGTATAAGGTTAAAGAAACTGATGGAAAAATAGGTTGAGTCCACATTGTAGAAAAGTCTTAAAAGGGCCAGAATGAATTTGGATCTTCTTTGTGGGAACCCATTGAAGGTTTTTGAGCACTTCACTGTCATCACAATGGTGTTTTATTTAGCATCATTAATCTAGCTGTAATACATAAGTTAAATTGGAGCAGGGAAACATTAAGTCCCATTAATAATACTCTTGCAGTAGGCCTGATGTTTTAAAGGAGGAAAAAACGACTTGAACTAGCTGGTAAGAGTTGGAATAGCAGGGAAAAGATGCATTTGATAGATATTTAGAAAAAAAAGAATGAATAGAATTCAGTGACTGGTTTGACAGAAATAAAAGAAAGGGAGAAGACAAAATCTATTTGCATTCAGAGTGACTATGGGAGAATGATGATAACATTAACAGGAACAAGGAAGTTGGGAAGAGGAGTTGGCCTCTGGGGGAAGATGGTAACCTCAGTTTTAGACATGTTGAATTTGCCATGTGTTAGATTCAAGGTGAAATTATTATGCATGAGATAAATAGAACTAGATTTCTATTTTCTCTTTTAGGATAGATTAAATATTTAATGAAGGATTGAAGTTCAGGAATCGAGGTTTTGGGTTTCCTTTTGTTTTCTGGAATTTTCTACATTTTTGATAAAATGGGATATTTTAACATGACACCAGTTCAGATTAGACTCTGACTTTCTGGAATTAGCTATCTGTGGCATAGTTGGTTCATTTGCAACTGAAGGAAGGAAGATTTTTCCCCCTTTATGGATTTTCATCCTTTTAGATTTTATTGAACTTGAAAAAAAACATTTTATTTTGTTTTACCATTTTATCATTTTTATTCTTTTGCCATTTATCATTTCAAAGTTCATCTCTTTCTAGATTTGGAGTATTCATGGGGGCTATTTAAAATAGCACATTTGTTAGTAATTAAATAACATGACTGTCAAACTAGATTTGTTAGAAGTCAGACTTTTTAAAAGTGCAGTATACAGTTGTTATATTTCCTTTCCCCTTTCATTCCCTTTTCCAACTAATAGATGCTAATGAATCTAAAGCTTTTTTTGTTGTACCTTATCTTGGGGGACCTATGTATGTCATAGGTTGTCTGGTTGTGAAGGAGAACCTATTCTTTGGAAAGAATAGCAAGAGTTAGAAGCAGATCTGTCTCCTTGGAATGGGTCACAGCATGGTCTTTGTTAGTAGCTAAGTGCAGAGGAGAGGCAGAAAAACAAGATGCTATTGCTTACCAGGCAAGGTACAGGAAACTTGGGTTGTGATAAAAGCAGTTACCCACACCAAGGAGCTTGAGTCCTGCTATATGTTTTAATTCCTTGTTTTTCACAAAATTGGACCTGTACTTAGGAAGTTAATAAATGGGGGAAAAAAAGAATAGACATCTCCAGCTCTGCCTTTTCTACAAGTACACATCCTCAATTACCCTCTTACCAGTCCCTTAGTACTGCCTGGTCCCATTCTGCTTTTACCATAATAAAGCCTTTTTCTTTGAGAAACCAGTCTGGTCTCGAGGTGATTCTTACCCATCAAAGCTGCTCTCCTACTGTATCTTGACTAGGAAGCTTATATTCTAAAGGGATAAGTAGTATTCAGATTTTTCTCTTCAAGAAGATGATCAACAATAGCTGTGGGAGTCAGACCTTGTCTAGCCTTACTGTTTATTGTGGAGCCAAATGAATTGAGATAAATAACACTTTATATCACTTATCCATAGAAGTAGGTTCTGATGAAAATCTTTCTAATATAAATGCCTTTCATGAATAGGCTGCAAACAAATTGTCCACTTTTTGCTTTATTACATAAAGGAAGCGTAATGTCATGATTGTAGCAGGGGTTTGAGAAATATTTATTTAATAAATGCTTATTGATAGATAGTGGATGTAATCACTGACAGAAAAGAAAGAAGAGATTGCCTAAGCTGGCTGATACAACTAAATGATGGATGAAATGAAATGGTTGGATCAGATTTGGAGGGGAGAACAGCAAGGCAAGCAAAAGAAGTTTATGAATAAAGGAGCAAGGAGCAGAAAGATGAGAAGTAGTTCATAAGTTGCTGTAGGAAAATAGGTTACTGTAAAAACTACAAGTGAGAAGAACCTAGTAAATAATAGATCTGCCAAAGAAGTACAAAGAGAATTGAGTCGAGTCCTCCTATGTGGCATGAAAGTGGATTGTCTAAGGTTCAGAAAACCTTGCCTTCTCAGTGATAAAAGAATTTAGGCCTCATTATTGGGAAATCAATGGTGTCCCAGGCACAGAGCAAGTATGGTTATAGTAACATGAAGCCAGAATAAGAGAATGAGTCTGCAACAAACAATAAGGTACCATAAAGGGAGAAAAATAAAATGTGAACTTGAAGCAAGGGTTTTAAAACCAGAGTGTGAACTTATAAAAAAAAATTTTTTTTAGAGTAAGGAGAATGGCACCATTAGAGAAAAGGCACTATGAGGGAGAGAAAGAGAGAAAGTACCTTATGATGGGCTTAGTTCTGAAGCGAATTTATCAAAGATTTTCATCATAAGCAGATCCTTTATATGGGGAATGTATTCTTGGATATTTCTCAGGAAGACCCTGGAAATCAAGAGGGAGGAGTAAGGAGCCAGATGGAATCTATTTGCCTAAAGATATGCTAATCAACATCTCAAAAGGTTGTTTGAAGATACCCAGAGGTTGGGGGATTAACAGTTGGGATAGATGAAAAGTTTCTTTCTTGATATCTGGGAGAGCTAAATTCCTATCTAGATTGTCTCAAAGATTGTTGTGAATGTCTTTAAAGATGCTAACCAATCTGGTCTCTGACACTTAACACTTCGTAGCTATGGGATCCTGGGCAAGTCACTTAACCCCAGCCTCAGAAAAAAAAAAATAAAATAAAATAAAGATGCTAACCAGATTGGAGACTAGATGGATGAATTAACAATAAATAGACTTTTCACATTATACCAACAGGATCTTGGCTTCTTCCTGATCAGGGAAGATGTCCTATGCTGCGTATCCAATTTAAATATAGTATTCTTTAACATTTATTTTCAATAGTTCTTTTTTAATTGAAAAAGCAGATTCATACAGAAAATATTCTGTAGTATAGAAAATATTTAGTTGACCACAACTGTGAGAAATGTAAATGTCTGAAACAATAAGCCTTAAATAAGACATCATCATTCACCTGTTGGTAAGAATATTAATGGCAGACCAACTGTTTATAAGGAAAACCTCTAGAGTACAAGTCTGAAACATATACAGTAAAAATGGGTATCACATTTGTCAATAAGGATCAATTCTTCATCTCTACAATGCTCTAAAAAATGAAGTAGAGAAATGATACCATGGGAAAATTACATTAGATAACAAGAAATGCTTCTGTTGGTGAATATTATTCAATATTAGAATTGTTACTAAGTAGAGCTATAGTATTTTCTCCTTAAATGATCTTTAAAAAATTTGACTGGAATAATTTATGTGTGATCTGGTCTTGTAGACGTGCAAGCCAACATTATTCTATAGCATAAATTATGTGGAGTTCAGCATCAAAATGATATGGGCACCAGATGATGGTAGGCACGAAAATTTGGTGTTTGATCATGTGAAGAATTCCCAATGGCCATTCTCTTTGGCAAAAGGTAGATTTATTTAAGGAAGAGGTTACAGACAAAATAAAGGGATGCAATAGACACGGGGAATGGTAAATATGAAATGGAGTGGGAGAGCATATGAAATAGAGTTCCTCAGTGGAACTCACAATTACCCAGCAGAAAAGGAGCACCCCATGAGATTAGAGCATGCCCTTAGCTGGCAGGATATATCCTGAAGGGGACACAGCACCCTAAAAGAACTGTGAGCAGGAGAAAGGGGTTGGGAAGCCTAGTGGAGTTAGTAATTGGCATGGAGAAGGGTAAGGGGAAAGACCTCAAGGCAATTATGGCAGACTGACCCAAAGGAAAGCAGCAGCCATGGGATATGGCCTATAAGTAGGTTTTCTAGAGAAAATTTAACCTTGAGGGCATGAATGGGATTTCTGACAAGACCCCTACAGAGGGTAGGTCTTGGGTTTGACATAACTTGACTTACAGACTAGCTGATCTCCCCAGAGGTCCCCTTCATGGGACCATGAAACTAATCTGATCTCTATCAGTGCCTTCTCCTTGCCTACCCCAGGGATCAATTCTGTAGCTTGTCTCTGTCCAACAGACCATTCAGGACCTCATCATAAGTATCAGCAGCATATTGTTATGATCTATGCCATCTTGAAGGTAGATTGAAAGAACCAAAGTATTTGGTTGTCTTCCACTTGGTTCTCACTATACTTCCTGTTGTGCTATGATTATTTTGTGTTAATAGAAATTCTTACCTTGTAGTGAGAGTGATGGCTTCAAGAAAGTCTATTCTTTGGAAAGTATATCAGACAGATTGTCTACCATAACATAATTTATGAGTCTATAGAGCTCTGCCAGTATTAGCTCTAGTACCTGAAGAGATTATTCTTGTTTACTTGTATGATAGGAATTGTATGTAAATATCAAGTTCTCATCTTTAGAAACATTCAAGAAGACCATTCAAGAAGCCATCTTGAATGGCTCAGACATTTACTTGCAGAAGATAGAGCAAATGACTTCTTGAGGTCCTTCTTACCATATTAGAATTTAGTACTTTGTCTTTACATCCCCAGTATCTAGCATAATGCTTTGTATGTAGTAGTCGCTTTATCAATATTTATTGATTAATTGATATTACATTTTCCTGAAGAAGTAGTGAGCTGAAGCCATCCACCTGGCAAACTAACCCATATAATAAGAAGAAAGTCAGACTATTGAACTAGATACCAGCTGGCATTTGTAGTGATCTGGGAACATCCTTTTGTTAATGTGAGAAAATGGCAGGCATATTATATTTATATACTTGTGCAGACTTCCAGACATAGTATTAGAGTATTGGTATCTCTAATAAAAAATACCTGCTTGATTACTTGTTAGTGCTTTTTGTGCTCATATAAAGCACTTTGTAATAAAGATAGAAAAGATGAAGGCCACAGTTCTGCTACATTTTTCCACATATATTCTAGAAAAGATGTGTTTAGACTTCAGGTCTTCCAGCAAAGTCCAATATTGTCTGTAAAATGGGACCAGCCATATCTTTCCTATGGTGCTGAGCTATTTAATATCTGTTGCCTTAAGGATTAAGGAAAAAGATTTTTATAAGCACATGAGGTATTGCTACTCACTCTATCTTGGCTCAAGTCCAGAGAACAGGTAGTATTGCTACCTGGTTAATTTCATTACTACATTTTATGTCTCTGCCAGCTTCTTGACTTGAAGTTTTCACTTTCAGCAAATTGCTAAATTCAACTATAGATTTTTAAAGAAATTAATTTAAAAGTAGTTTTCAATTTTAAATTCTCAAATACAAACGTGGTATACCTTTTGCCATTCCAACAGTAAATTTTGCTGTCTATCAGAATTGTCAAACACATAGAGATTCCAATAGCCTACAGTATTCCTGAGTGCTGCCCAAGCCATATTAAAATAAATAAATGTGTATATAAATTTAAAATAAATAAATAAAAATGCAGTACGACACGGATGATGTTAACTTTTTTGACTGCTAAGTCAATATGTGATATGAACTTGCTGCTTTATATGATAGCATTCATCAAGTAGTAACTACCTACTATGTGCCAGACATTATGCCAAGTAGATACAAATATAGCAAATGAAACAATCCCCAGTTACACTGAGCTTATATCCCAGTGGCTAAATAGGGTGTCCCAAAAGTTTTACTGCTAAAACTTAAAACTCTGCCAAGGCTTTTGGGATACCTGCTCATAAGTATATCCAGAATAAGTGTACAGAGAATAAATTACAGATGAATACATTGTAATTTAAGAATAAGATGCACTAGGAAGGAGCTGAGGGGAATTAGAAGACTCCATTTGTACTCAAGCTGAGGCTTGCAGAAAGAAGCATCTATTGAGGAGAGATGTGCCTTCCAGGTGTGGGAGACAGGGCTTGGAACACCCATGTGAGGAACAAAGATGGGGCCAGATGGACTGGTTTGCAGAGCGTAGGAAGAAGTATGACATGCAGTGAGGCTGGAGAAGGGCAAGGCTGAGAATGGCTTTAGCGCCAAATAGTTTATATTAAATTCTAGAGATGATAAGAAGTCAGTGGAGTTTAGAAAGATCTACAAAGATCTTTCCCCCAACTCTTTAAGATGGGTAATTGTAAGATTTTTCTTTCTTTTGTAAAGATGAGACTGGAGATTCAGAGGGGCTAAGTAATTTACCCAGAGTCTGATCTAGGCCTTCACTGTGAATCAAGATCTGATAGCCTATATGGCACCATATTTCTCACACATTTTATGATACCCATGGAAATCAATGTAGTCTTAAATGGATATATCACAATATAAAGCCATCAGAAGCACTTGTTTATGACACTTTATGGAGTTAGATACAGGCATACATCCTTCCTATAATCTCATCTCAATTTTGTGTTGTAGTAATGTTAACTAATATAGTATAACTAAACCCTGTCGTATCATTTTAAAACTCCACCATGATGTCATTTGACAGGTTGGGTAAGGCATCAATTGTATGCTTTAACTGCCCTCTATAATGATGTGTAGCTTGCTGTATTATTTTTGTGCAACCAATTGATGACAGTAGGTAAGGAATACTGTCAGCTGCTTTGCCCTTGTTCTTACTGTGCTATTTAGAAATAAGACCTAGTATCTCCAGTAACAGCTGATAGATAGATCAAAGAAAATGAAGGTTTTTATGAGGAGGTCTGCAGGGAGCAAAAGATTTTTCATCTTTTGTTTAGCCAAAAGATTAGAAGATCCTGAAAAACATTCAGACATCATGAACAATTTTTCTTCCTTTGGGGGATTTTCAAATGAAGACCTATTCATTTCCTACCAGTTTCTTTAATAACTATCTAAGCCTAGATCTAAGCATTTTTCTAAATCAAGGGGTGTGTGTGTATGCATATATATGCACACATGTGTGTTTATGTATACACACGCACACATACAAACACCCCTCTACTCACTCAATCATATGTCATATGTATTCTCTGAAGTTTATTTTTCTTTATGATTGTACTCCTACCCCAATCCTTTGCTGCTCCACAGGGCTGCCAGAGGACACAGCTACTGGCAATATAATATTTAATTTCAGGGCAAGAAAATAGTCTTGTATAAGTTGAAGTGGTTGTTATAAATGCTATACTTGGAGTCTATTTTGCTGTAAAGCATACGCTGTGTTGGCATGCTACAAAGGAAAAGCTGGTGGTACAGATTGCTGCACAATTTGTTTTTAGATCAAAGTAGGAAATGTCTTTTTTGAGGAAGAATCAGATGGATCAGTATGATTTCTCTCTCCCTGCAAAGTTGTTATTGTAATAAAATCTTATCTTATTCTGCAGACCTACAGTAATAAATAAAACATTAGAAATTCTGTGGAATAAATTTAGAGCAACCCTTTACCTGTGATAGCAGAAAAGTTCATGCCCTTTAAGTCTTTGGCATGTGGACATCAGCAGATTTTCCTAACTTGGTGCCTTCTAAATTCTTTTTTCCAAGGTCTCCTCTTTGGCAAGTGACAAATGATAAAAGAAGCTTTAAACGTAAAATTAAAATTTGCAACCCCTTTCAGATTTTTAAACTACATTTTCTCATTACTTATAGTCCATGCACTTTTAAAAAATCTTTATACATTTATGTTCTCTTCTTCCCCTCCCTTAGTAGTAATGTTTATGCATCTCTTTAGAAATTATTTTTTGTATTCTCTGCTATATCTTTTGGTCTCAAAGACGTCCATATAAATTAAGGGGGACCTAAAAGGTAAAGATTCACTCTTGGTATTCAGATTTTCATTGTAACTCTGAGATTTGAGTATTTTGTAGTTATCACATTTTGATTCTCAGTTATTATCAATATAATCTACTAAGTGTGTTTAATATCAGGTAACAAGACAGAGTCACCTATGTAAATATCATTCATGAAGGAAGCTAACTCATCATCTCAGTGTTTGCTAGAATTGAGCTAGATTTGTACAAATGATGCTAGACTCCCATTCACTCACCACCTGCTCTGTCTTGGGCTTCTGCCAGTCTAGCTTTTTTATCTCTAACACTTGCTTAAAGGTTACTTTTTTTCTGACAAATCCATTAATTGTTTTTTGTTGTTTTTTTCTTGATGATGATGATCATCTCTTTGACTCTTCTGTTTTTACCAAAGTTTTCCAGTTGGTAGCTACTTTCACAAACTAATCCACTTCTCTACTCTATTTAGGAAATTCATTTGCAAATGGTTAATAAGATCATGTCTTTATGAATGCACTCAGATAAGGGGAATCTACAATCCCATGAGGCTATCTATTCTAATTTTATACCATCTTGACTATAATCTCTTAAATAGAAGTGAAATCTTTCTCCCTTGTGCTTGTACCCCTTCTTTTACAATGGCATAAAATAAATAAGAATCCTCTTCTATATGTCAGCCCTTCAATTTTCTGAAGGCCCAGAGAAATTAAGTGTCTTGTCAAAGATGACCATTTATAGTAAAGCTAAAATTAAGACCTCAGCTTCTTGACTCCCACTCTATTGCCCTTTCCATTCTGATAATCCATTGTTTGGAGGATGACAAACACTCTTAACAGATAATGAAAGGAAAATTGGAGTTAAATGGCTACATTTTCTGTGCGATATAGTAACTGTTAATATCAATCTGTGTAAAGCAGTAGTTCAGTCCTTTGTTTTTGCTACAAACCCAACTTTGCAATCCATTTTTATTCTTAGCATTTTGCAGCTTATTTTGGACTTTGACTATTTTGATATTATCTTAGAGGACCCTTGCCCCTATTTTATTCTTTCTTAGTTATATGACCTTCATCCCATTTACTGTATTTATGTTTTATTTTTGAGTTTATCAGAGTTATATGTAGCCATATACATATCTTAAATGGCTCTTCCATATTTTGGACTATTTGTCATAAGAATTTCACTGTGAGAAGTCCTATCCTTATTGAGCCGTTTTTTGTTTGTTTGTTTTTTAAACATGTATTGGACTACTTGCCAACTAGGGGGAGGGAATGGGGGAAAAGGGAGAAATTGAAACACAAGGTTTTGCAAGGGTTAAGGTTGAAAAATTATCCTTGATATCTTCAACATAAAGAAGATCCAACTCACTTCCAGTTGATCAATGATGGAAAGAAACAACTACACCCAGAGAAGGAACACTGGGAAGTGAATGTAAAATATTAGCACTACTGTCTATCTACCCAGGTTACTTATCCCTTCGGAATCCAATACTTAACGTGCAACAAGAAAATTGGATTTACACACATATATTGTATCTAGGTTATATTGTAACACATGTAAAATGTGTGGGATTGCCTGTCATCTAGGGGAGGAAGTAGAGGGAGGGAGGGGAAAATTTGGAAAAAATGAATACAAGGGATAATGTTACCAAAAAAAATTACTCATACATATATACTGTCAAAAAAATTTATAATTATAAAATTAATTTTTAAAAAAGTAAAACAAAAACAAAAAAAAGTGAGGTAATTCAGGCCAGTTCCAATAGACTTATGATGGAGAGAGCCATCTACAACCAGAAAGTAAGGTGACTGAATATGGATCACAGCATGGTATTTTCACCTTTTTGTTGTTGTTTGCTTGCTTTTTTTTTTTTTTCTCATTTTTTTTTTTCCTTTTTTGATCTGATTTTTCTTGTGCCACATGACAAATGTGGAAATGTGTATAAAGAATTGCACATGTTTAACATATATTGGATTACTTGCTGTTTAAAGAAGAAAATGTGAGGAAGGGAAGGAGAAAAAGTTGAAACACAAGATTTTGTAAGGGTAAATGTTGAAAACTATTTTTGCATGTATTTTGAAAATAAAAAACTATTATTTAAAAAAAAGAAAATTATCCTTGCATATGTTTTGAAAATAAAAAGCTTCAAGAAAAAAAAAAAAAAAAAGAAGAAAACCCTGCTCTCCCCTCAAGTACCACAGAGCCTACACTTAGCCTTGCTTTTACTTTTTTTTTCAGTGACACTTACAGGGATGGTTAAGCCATGATAGAGTGAGATATAGCTGCTTCTAACTTCTTCATAATTATTCACTTCTTTAAGGGACACATCTCTGGCCATGTCACCTGATGCCAGATGCAGAGAAAGCTGGTAAAACATGGTAAAGAAGTCTTTGTGGGTTTATACCCCCAAGATCCCTGCTTTTTAGCCTTCTCTTCCCAAGATCCATATCTTGGAGCCTTTGGACATCACAATTGATTGATACACACAACGATACAGGGCCTACCTTTATAAAGTGTTACAGAATGGTTCTTTATGCTGTGGACTTCTTTGACTGTCTATAGCCTATGAACCCTTCTTCGAATAATGTTTAAAGGCATAAAATCAAATATATGCAATTACAAAAGGAAACCAATTATGTGACATACATTTGTCAGTTTTTTAATTCATAAACTTCAAATTAAAAGCCTAATTTATAGAATATGGAAAACTTGTATAATGAGGCCCCTTAAAAATTCAGGAATATAATTAAGGATCAGTCATGTGAATGTGAATATGTTGTGTCTCCAAATCAATGCAAACATCTGACTTTATGTGAAACCCCCTATTTAGGAAGGTGTGTTGCTCTGGAAATTATATCATACATGATCAGTATTAGAAACACAATCTTGATACTGAAATCAGATATTGAGGAAAATATATTAAAGAAGAATCTTAAGGAATCATCTTAATGTTTCTGATCAGAAGCAGACCCCACTTCTCTTTGAAAAAAAGGAGCTGTGAGCACAGAAATGGGAGAGCCTTTATACTTGCTAGTGTGGTGCAGCCCCTCCCTTTAGAGAAGGAATTGGTCCATTTGTTCCAGGTTATAATTTTTCTGGTATGCCACAACATGTTTCTCCTAAATATGTATAAACATGTTCTCCCTCCCTCATCATACATCCCATGTTCAAAAATGGCAGAAAACTCCTACAAGGTGTGTTGTTTAATATTCAATTAGCCTATTAAGCAGGCACTGTAGTGATTGGGCTGTCATTGATCCCAACTATTTTGGGCTGGATCCTTAAGTTTATGGTTTTCTCCAAACCACAATCTGATTGTCTGAATCCACCAGTGCCTTCCTGGCTCCCCAATTCCTTGTTTGCTCAAGGCTTCTATTGATCACGTAATTGTTCTGTAAATCCTTCCTTAGCCTCTCACATTCTGAAAACCTCTTGGTCAGTGGTACCCACTATCTCTCACTACCTAGAAGCTTGCAGCATTGGAAACCCAAGTTTTCAGCATTTCTCACACCAGAAACTCAAGACAGATATGTTCATCACTAAGTGACTTGCCCAGGGTCACACAGCTAGGAAGTGTTACTGAGATCAGGTTTGAACACAGGACCTCCTGACTTCAGGGCTAGGACTATATCCACTGAGCCACCTAGCTGCCCCCTAAATAAGATTTTTAAAGGACAAGCAGCTGAAAATGTCCAGAAGGAGCTTGACTGTGTGACTAGAGAACCAAATTGGGACTGGTTTTGGGATTGACTGCAGATTTGGGAATCATCTTTATAGAAATGACAATTGAATCCATGGAATGTTAAGTTCGTACTAAGTGCTAAATCAATACTTAACCATTCTCTAGTTCCAGCCTTTAGGGGAGTTTTACCCCTGTGAATTCCTGGGGAGGAGCTTGCATGTTTAGGAGTAAGTTCATTGGTTGAAGTAATTTTTCCCAGAAGCCCTTGCGTTATCCCACTCCCATTCTCTGGGAGGATAAAAGAAGACACAATTGAGTAAGGAGAGTCTTGTCTGGGCCAGCCCTGGAGCGGCTCTCTGGAGGAAGAAAGAGTCTCTACTCGAGGTCAGAGTTGGGACAGCAGATCTCCTCCCAGAGAGCGATCGGCAGTCTCTGGAGACAACAGAACATTACAGTGGAAGGCAATGAGCAAGAGAGGGTAGTAAGAGTGGGGAACCAAAGGCTTGGGACAGAGCCTTAGGAAACTTATATTTAGGGATCTTCTATCTGGAGTCTTACAATTGCACTAAATTACATTCATATTGCAAAGTCAACTAGGCAAGTAAAGTTGATGTTCTAACGGAATTTTAATGAAACTTTTTTCTTAGATAACACCATTCAAATTAGCAGCTTTTATACCTCCAGATGAATGGTGTTTTTTAACTTGGAGCTTAGAGACACTTGTAGGTTAGCAGCTAAGGGTATTTTTTTTTTTCTTCTTCTTCTTCCAGTCTTGCTGTATCATTAGGAAGTAGGCAGCCCTTTCTTTTAGCTATGGCAAAGAGCAAGAAACAATTTATTTCTTTTATTTCAATAATAGATACAAAAAAATGGATTTGAATTCATGTTGAAATATAAAGAACATTAAATATAATGTTAGCGGGAAAGCATAAAGAAGAAAGAATGCTGCAAGTATATATATATATATATATATATATATATATACACATATATATATATATATATTTTTTTTTTTAATTTTTTTTTTTTTTTTTTTTTTTTAATGAATTGCCTCTTTGGTTGCCTGATCCAAGTATAGATTTTCATAATGGCCTGAAACCACATGAAGTTGTTATCTTAATACTTTCAGCAAATTGCATCCATTCTACACTGAGCCTTTTCATTGAAAAGATTGTGGAATTGTTAGCCAGAGGAGCCACTTGGTGTCATAATTACACAAACTATTTGAAAGCTTCTTGAAAACCTTGAAACTAAATAGATGAACTTTTTCTAGCAGCTTTTCTAGCAGAATTCTTTTCCAAACTGGTCTTTATGTTATGCAAAAAAAGTTTTATTTTTTGATATTATGGACAGTGACATTAAAAAAGACAGATGGATGAAATAAATGAAATAACAGTGTGGGGGGTGGGGCAGATGGAGAAACAAATTATTTCGTCATTATCCAGTGACCTGAGTAATTTAGCTGGGGAAGAAATAAAATTGGAAATTGAAGAAATAACCAACACAAAAGAGATTAAAATTCTTTTTCATGCTATATTGTGTTCTCCTTCTTAAAATTATCTTAGTAATTTAGAAGGGGTATTTACAAATATTTTGTAGAAAGAACTTTCTTGTTTGAATCCTAAACTTTTTATTGAAATCTAATGTCTATTTCTTTTTCTCTTTTACCTTGATAGTGATAACCTACTAAGGAGAGCGGCCTGTCAGGAAGCCCAGGTAATACCATTTAATGTGATAAAATTAAATTCTGCATTTCTTATCTCAGTTGTGCAATATTTCAGCCACAGACTATTTCAGGGACTTTGGTTGAATACAGTACTTCATATCACTAAAGTTTAGGACCATTTCTTCCTAAAATGAGGGTCAATCTCAGGCTATGAGGTAACTCTTTGTAGAACACTAGCAGGTTAACGATATGGTGAATAATAATTCTTGCTCTTCCCTCCTCACCAGTTTGTTTCTATAAACATGTAACATAGCAGCATGGCCCTGGCTAGTCACTTGACTCTGTTTGCCTCAGTTTCTTCATCTGTAAAATAAACTGGAGATAGAAATGACTAACTACTCCAGTATGTCTGCCATGAAAACATCAAATAGAATCACAAAGAGCTGGACATGATTTGGAGAGGAAAAACCTGGAATAACCTCAGGGTTGCATATTTGACCTAGGTTGGACTCCTTAAGTATGCTTTTACATGCAATAGTCTCTGAAGGATTGATCTAGCTGTGTATCATCCCTTCATCTAAATGAACTTTGAGGATTATGTTCCCATGTAATACTATCACTTAGGAACTTGTCTTTCAAATTGTATTGCTAGCTGCTAAAATCCACCTTCAAGATTCTTTTTTATTTACAAGAAAGCACCTTATTTAACTTGATGTTTTGTTCTTCCTGGCATTAGAGCATAGAACTCAAAAGGGTGCTGAAAATCTTCTGATGCATTCCCTTCATTTTACACATGAGAAAACCACGGCCTAGTCAGGTTAAATGACTTGTCCAGGGGCCACAGGTAGTAAGACAAAGTGTGAGGGTTCAAACTCCAAATCCTTACTGCCTTTTCAGTGGGTTTGTGGCTTTCTTTAGTCAAGAAGATTCATAAGTTTCAAGAAGTTTAGTGACATTTTGAGAATGCATTGTGTCCTTTAAGCTTATCATATCAGAAATATAGAAAAAGAATCATAAAAGTCAACAATAGAAAAGAGAAGAGTACATTGAATTGGAGAGGTGGGTGGTAGATAAATTCACATTCATTCCTGAAATATTTTAAGAGATTTCACTGCTATTTCATACTATTAATAGATTCCCTCAAAGTGGGAGTGATAAAACCACTTTAACTATTTTAAAACCTTGTCAAATTTTCAGTTTTAAAACGTTGTTCAGAAATGTTTTATTCTGATTGGGACATTTCTTTTAGAATTATTTCTGAGGAACCCTCTTGCCAACACAGCATTTATAAAACAGGCTGTAAATATTGCCATCTCAACTGCTGGGGAAAGTGGTTTTTCCATTGAAATTACAGGTAACAGCAGGGGGGGAGGGGAGCAGCTAGATGGTGCAGTGGATGGATAGAGCACCAGCCTTGAATTCAGGAGGACCCGAGTTCAAATGGTGTCAGACACTTAACACCTCCTCGCTGTGTGACCCTGGGCAAATCATCTAACCCCAGCCTCAGAAAAAAGAAAAAAAAAAAAAAAAAAAGAAATTACAGGTAACAGCTAAGCTAACAAGTAGCAACTGGAAATTCCTCTTGGGAGAAAGAAGACTGCTTTAAGAAAGAAGAAAGTTATTTGCTTCTGATTGGGAAGTGCTCTTTTCAGCTGTTTGGAGAATGAGTTATAACTCACTAACAGCAAACCTTCCTTACTCATAAAATAAAAAGATTAGAAGCATATCTTTCTAACTAACCTGATCAATTTAAGCAAGTAGATAGACCACATTTGAATGAAAAAAGTGAAAAGTAAAGAAAAAAGTCATTATCATTGGAAGGGTTTTTAATATGAAGCTGATCTAAAATCTCAAAAGTTAACTTAAAAGTATTCACTTGGAAGTTAAAACTAATAATTAAGCTAGAATAGAACTTTCTAATAAGGCTTCTGGATCCTGCTAGGGTTAGATTAAATCAAGGATTAATAAAAAGTTTCCAAATTTTCAATAATAAAGCAAAGACAAGTAATTTCACCTTACAGATTTTCAGTGACCTTGACAGACAAGAGAGGTCTTCTTTTCATAAAATGGTTGGCTTATAGCAGGACTTCTTAAATTTTTTCCACTCATAACTTCATTTAGCCTGGGAATTGAGGCATATAAAATAGGTGTACAAACCAAACATTGACAATAAATCATAAAGAAATTTATTTTAAAATGACTCTTTGGTGTGCATATAATTTTATCATTTATTATAAATGAAAGCAAATTTGTATACTAATTAGATGAATTTGCATTATTTGCTTTTACATACAGAATTAAATCTTGATGGACTATTTAATACTGTTTATAGTTGCCAAATTTTTCATGACTCCCACATTCATTTACTCTCAATTGTGACTCATAGCTTTAAGAAGCTTTGAACTCTAAGAGTAATTGAATGATACAGTGAATAGAGTACCAAACCTAGAATCAGGAAGACTCTTCTTCCTGTGATAAAATCCAGCCTCAGACATTGACTAGCCTTGTGACTCTGGACAACTTACTTAACCCTATTTACTTCATTTCCTCATCTGTAAAATGAGCTGGAGAAGAAAATGGTAAAGCACTCCAGTATCTTTGCCAAGAAAACCATAGTAGGAATCATGAAGAAATGACATAACTGAAAAACTACTGAATTGATTAGATGGTTTATTGTGTGAGCAAATAATAAAGTAAACACTTTTCCCTGTGGAAATCATTGAGATTTTGCTTGATCACTAAACTATGAATTCTAAATAAAAGTATACAATTTGGGAGAATGGACAGCTAGCTTCAGTAACAACTTTTGATTCTAAGAATGCATAGTGACCGATGAGACCTCTCCTTTACATTTAAACACTTGCTAATTTGTTTTATAGATAATAAGCTTGTGAGAACAAAGACAATGGTGATTTTTATCTTCATATTCCGAGAAGCAATCAGGTAGTCCATTGGATAGAAGGCTGGACTTAAGAGTCAGGAAGGCTTCAGTTCAAATATATTTTCAAATACTTACTGACTGTGTGATGCTGGGCAAGTTGCTTACCCTATCTGCCTTAGTTCCCTTAATTGTAAAGTAGGAATAATGATAGTACATACCTCACAGGCTTGTCATGAAAATAAATTTAAGTGTTTAGCCCAGTACTTGGCGCTTTAAGAGGGACCACACATGTATTTTCTTTTCTCTCCTTCCCCAAGACTGCTAGGCATATTGCTCAGCATAGTATGGCATTTGAAATGAATGAAGGTTAGTGAAGGTAGATTTCATTTTGTCCAAATTGATCCTCTGTTGACTACAGCACTAGATTATCCTTGGATCTCCTTTCCTTTCTCCCTAACCCCAATATGAAATTCAAAACATTCTGGCCAAACAACTTATCCTAATAATCAGTGTCTCACCTACTAGACTAAACTGTCTTGGGGCCTTTTATCTTGTCTACAAATCTTAATGTAAAGCTTTCTTAAATTATTTCTTTTTATTATTTTTATTATTACTTTAAATAGAAAATAGAAAAAGAAAAAATATTGCCTCGTGCACAGTAGAAAGTATGAGAGGATTGAAAATATAGAACAATAACTTTCCATTTTAAGAAAGTATATGTAATAAATACTCCACATTGTGTTCAGAACTGTTCATCTTTTCTTTGCTTCCTTATAGGTTTTCTTTTGATCTCTGCTGTGTACTTTTTATTTTATTTTTCCCCTTCTCCCCCTGTCCCCAAGAAGGATATAGTTAAGCACAGATATGCATGCGTCACATACACACATATATGCATGTACATACACATAGATATGTATAGTCATATACATATATATATTTCCATTTGTCTTTTGTTTCTCTGAATGTGGATAGCTTCCTTCATAAGTCCAAATCTTTGCACATTTTCCTAAATCCACCAACTCATCATGTCCTGCACCACAGCAATATTCCAGTCTTATACAATATATTTATTTTAAATAGTCTAAAACAAAATTGATTAATATTGTTGAAATGTTAGAGTTCCCCAGTTTTTCTCTCTTGATTAAATCTATTTTAACTTTAACTTTGTCTGAGATCATGGTTGTTAGTCCTACTTTTTTTTACATAACAAATTCTACTCCTGATCTTTATTTTATGTTTGTGTATATCTCTCATTTTTATAACATTTCCTGAAAGTACCATATTGTTGAGAGTTCAAATTTTTAATCTACTGTTTCCATTTTATAGTTGAATTCATCTAATTCACATTCTAAGCTATACTATTTATTCTTTTTCTTCCTGTTTTCCTCTCTTATCTTTCTCACTATTCCTGTTTTTCTTTACTTTTCTGCTTTACGTCTTCCTATTACCTTGCCCCCTCCTACTACTTAACCTACCTTCCTTCTAAGAATCCTTCCATTATCCTCTCATTCGCCCCATTTCTTTGTCCTCATATTTCTATTTGAATTTAGGAGACTTTTATAATCTTCCAAATATGTGTGTGGTTCCCTCTTTATACCATATACATCTTTCTTTACCTACCTTTATCCTATTCCTTCACCTTCTTATTTCTTTGTAAATTTAGAAAACTTTTATTTCCTTCTAAATGTATATGTTCCCTCTTTAATCCAGATCCATTACCAGTAGAGGATTCCTTCCAAAAACCCTCCCTTATCCTCTTTTCCCTCTCTATCCCCTTAACCCCCTTATTTCTTTCCGAATGTAGAAGATTTTTATACACTCTTAGATATGATTGTTCCTTCTTTAACTCCTTCCCACTAGGAGTAGGGCTCCAGAACTACCTTCCTTCCTCCCCCATCTAATTCCTCTGCATTGGTTCTTCATCTTGCACCTCATTTGTGTGCTCATTGTTCTTTTTACCTTTGCCTATGCGATTTTGCTTCTGCTCTACTCCAGTGTTGTTTTTTTTTTCCAGTTACTAATGACAGTTTGAGACATACAGTTTGTATTTCCATGTATAAAAATAAACAATTTGCTCTTATTGAGGCCCTTGGTGGAGTTGTTTTCTCCTGCATCTTCTTTTCTGGTCAGTCGATTTTCCTTTTAATAATTTTTGTTCTTCTTAGATTGTGTTTTTTAATCCTCCCTCCCAATCACTCTTATTGGCTTTTAGCTCCATTTTTTAATTCTTCTATTGATTCTTTTATGTCAGATGACCATCTAATGCCCCTCCTTGAGGTAGGAGGGACTTTTTTGCCTTCAGTGTCCTGAAGTCCACTCAGTCTTCTCTATGCCCAGAGTAAAGGTTTCTCATTGGTTCTTTCTCCTTTGTCAGCTCTATTTGTTATTTAATTTATAGCAGCTCATATTCTAATGGCCTCTAGTCCTGGCCCCCTTCTGAGCCACAGATTGCCCCCCTCCCTTGCTTCCCCTCCTACTGTTCTCTGACAACCCTTCCCACCAGTGGCCATAACCTTCAGTTTTCCCCAAGGGCCCAGAGCATGAACTGAGAACTCAGCTCTCTGCTGGCGCCCACAGCAGTTGTTTCTCTCCCGAGCTGTGTGAGCAGCACTAGAGCAGCCTGGATTCCTTTGCACTAAAAGTTTTCTCAATCTTCCCTGGCCCAGACACAGCCTCCCTACAGCAGGCTTAGATGCCCAACTCCTTCTACTGTCCAGCAGGTAAAACTTTTTATGGCCGGGAAAGAGGCTACCTCTTCAATCAGTTTCTTCCAGGACTTGCCTCTCTACTTCTGTGTTATAATTCAATTGGACCAAACTTTGGTCCTGGGATTTTAATTAGGATTTTCTCTGGTTGTCCTGGGAAGACTACTCTTCTGCCCCAACTTTGTTTATTTTTGCTGCTCTGTGTTCACTCTGAGGCACTATTTTGTCTTGTTTGTGGAGGTAATCTGGAGAGCTTGAATTTTTTTGACCTTTTCCCCAGAATCTTCATGTAGTAGAACTTTTTTAACCAGATCTGGAGACCCTCTGTTTTATAGTTTGGTTTCTGCGGACTCTTGACTTGGCTGAAAGAAGAATCTTTTTCCAGATTACATAAAGAACAAATGTTTTTCTAAATTCACTCAGGCTTAGTTGTCAATCAAAAGCATTAAGTGTGTGCTCTGTGCCATGAAACAACCATGTGCTGCTTAAGTTTAACCACAGAACTTATTGATAATAAACCATTGATGATATTTGCAAAGACTCTGGAACTCTGCTGCTACTAAGTTTTCGGCTGCCTTTCTTGGCCCTTACATGGCAAGGCAACATTGTGCTTCTCTTTCCCTTTCCGGATTGCAGTCTAGGTCCTAGCAGCAGCATCTGCCAGGAGCAGCACTGTTTTATAGGAGATAAAATGACAGGAACCTTTTACAAGTGTATCAACATTCCTATTGTACCCTTTGTATACATTAGTCATGGGCAAGCTAGATAAGGAGATTGGTAGAATTCCTCTCCTGTCACACTGGGTAGGGTTGGAGATTATGCTCATGAATCTTTCTGGTAGAGTAGCTATTTCTGTTTATCTGTATCTTCTTCCTTAAGCGGAGGGGGTACTTCTTGTTTGCATTATACCAGTACCTGAATCAATCAGGAGTATTTGTTTTTAATAATAATAAAGATAATGAAGACCATGAAAAGATATTTGTGAGAACCAGTTGCTTAAATGTATAATTCATATTTTCTTCCTTTCCCTGCCCCCCTTTAGTCTTTCTTCTTAACTGTTTCTTACTTATACAGTTTCTTTCTTTACCTCAATTTGTTCATTTTTGAAAGATCTACTCCTGCTTCCATTTTCAGCCTCAGTCTAGTGTTTTTCCCCATCAGAAGAAACTAGCAATTATTTCCATTTTATATACCCACTGTGACACACCTCCCTGTCCCTCCTCTTTCCCACTTCTACCTTTTGTCCTTGTATTCTCCTTGCCTCTTGATTCTCTTTTATATCTTATAATTTCTTTTCAGATCTGTTTCTTTGCTATGTAGAGGTATGGAATGGCTACTACAAGATTATGAAGAGGCGGTAGAAGATTGATAGGTTTTATATATAACATAAAAAATTGTTTAGTAAACACTTTCATTCCATATAAATAGCTTTTGTAATTAAAGAGATAAGGATAATACTTCTAAAAACCAAGGAAATAGTGAATGGATTTAATTTCCCATCTGACAGACTACAGCCTCAATGGCCATGTCTTCTTGATCATGGCCCTTGATATTTCTCTTCCTGGGAAGGAAAAAAAAAAGTTAAAATTAACTACTTCTGATAAAATGCCTTTGGAAGACTAAGAAAAGCTTTCCATTGCTTAATTTCAAATCTGCTTCATTGGAGGAATTTTTTTCGTCTAATGCCTGGTAATCTGAAGGAAAATTGACTATAGTTTTGTTCTTCTCAAACCAGATGTCTGTGGACCTGATGTCTTACTTCAAAACAAGATTGGCATTGAAAAGCTATATAAAAAACATTAATGAAGAGTGCAGATAGAATAAGGAGCAAGAATTTAAGATAGTCAAGATTGTTTGACCTAAAAGAATCTTTATCTACTCATAACTTGATTCTTAGATTATTATTCCTACCCCTATGACAGGGACCTGTGATTTTTAATTACTAAGGTCCTGGGAGCTCTGAAGAAGACAAGGAATGTCTTAGGGCCTATGGGGACATTGCCATAGCCATGATTGTCCCAGATGCTATGATATACCTTGTTAGGATTACTAAGTGAGAACTCAGGTTGTCTGGATGGTGACAAGGTGAGAATTCAGGTTTTCTGGACAATTACAAGGTGAGAACTCAGGTTGACTTGATAGAGGGGGCAAGCTCATTGGCTGGGGTGGTTCTTCCCAGAAGCCCTTGCATTATCCCACGCCCATTCTCTGGGAGGATAAAAAGAGACAGCACTGGGCGCAGAGGGCAGATCGGCCTGGAGAAGGATAAGAGCTGGAGGAGATTCAGAGCCAGGATTCAAGAAGAAAGACTCTCTGCATTACATCAGGCCTGATGGGGCTCTCTGCAGGAAGGGAAGTCACTTCTAAGGACAAGAGTTATCAGCAACTGCCTGGAGACAACGGTTCTCTACAGGAAGAAGAAACTGTCGGAGAGATTTGAGTAGAAGACACAGCAGATCTCTTCCCAGAGAGCGATCCAGCAGCTTCTGGAGACGACAGCTCGCTACAATTTGGCGCCCAACGTGGGGCAGACACAGTCCTGATTCCAGTGGAAAAGCTTCCGATCTAGATCTCAGTCTCTCTGACCCAGAACCGTGAGTAACGAGGAAACTTTGTTAAAGATTAAGTGAGTGTGCTAATAGATAAATAAGGAACTTAACTTGTTAAGGGCTAAACCAGGAATCTCTTATAGCTGAAATGGGGCAGATGTTAGCTAAATTCAATCCCTGGACCTCAGCCGACTCAACCCCAGCCCCAGAAGCAACCTCAGCTCCATTCAGGAGTGGTACTATAGAGAGTATAATCAAGATAATTGAGGAGCAGAGTTTACTTGTAACCTGGGTACAGATTGCTAAACTCTTGGCTGCATTAAGACGCACATCCCCTTGGTTCTTAGAGGAAGAAAAGATAGATGTAGATAAATGGAAGCTAGTGGGATATGAAATGAAAGAATTTCAAGCAAAAAATGGGCCTCGTTCAATTTCTGCAGAAGTATTTTATATCTACAACATAGTTCAATTAGCCTTAAACTATCAAGCAAGTTGTAGGAGAAGGAAAAGTTCTAAAAATGAACAGAGGAGGAAGTGTGAGGAAAAAAGGAAAGATCAAGATCTTTCCCTAGAGCAAGAGGATTTAAATGAGGAATTATGGTATGATTCTCTTGAAGAAGCTTCAACCCTGCCTAGAGAACAGATTATTGACAGGCCCACATCAACCCCACCTTCAGAGATGGAGGAAGAAAGAGGGGAAGAGGCAGAAACACAAACAGAATTGCCTGTGAAGAAGCCTAAGCCTATGACAAGATTAGAAAAAGCATTGGTTAAAGCTGAGAGAGAAGGACAGGATATAAGTGATTTTATACATGCATATCCTGTGATTGAAGAGATTGACTCTGTAGGTAATAAAAGGAGAAGATATGCACCTTTAGATTTGAATAAAATTAAAGATTTGAAAAAAGGTTGTACCCTTTATGGGGCTACATCAGCTTATGTTAAAATGTTACTAGATGGTTTGTCTTATGAAGTCCTAACCCCAAATGATTGGAAATCCATAGCAAGGATATGCCTGGAACCTGGAGAAAATTTATTATGGCTTACAGAATTTCATGAATTATGTAAAATTCAAGTCAGATGCAATTTGGAAATAGGAGTTAACACACAATTCACTTTTGAGCACTTAGCTGGTGAAGGTCAGTATGGAGAGAATTCGGAACAGATTAATTATACCATGACAATATATGAGCAAATTGCTAAGGCTGCAATAAAAGCTTGGGGTGTCCTTCCTGGACAGAAAGATCGTGGAGAGGCTTTCACTAAAATACAGCAAGGTCCCAATGAACCTTTTGCAGATTTTGTGGGACGTTTGCAAACTGCTGTCAAAAGAACTATTGGAGAAAATTCAGCTACAGAAATAATGACCAGACATCTGGCTAAGGAAAATGCCAACGAGATTTGCAAAAGAATTATATGGGGATTAGACAAAGATGCTCCTTTAGAGGAGATCATAAGACGCTGTGCTACAGTGGGAACAAATGCTTTTTACACCTGGACAATGATGAATGTGGAAAGACAGGGTCCCTCCTGGCAAGGGCCTTCTAGAGAAACTCGGCGATGTTTTCAATGTGGAAAAATTGGACATCTAAGAGCTCAGTGTAGGTATGGAGATACAGTGAGAAGACAGGGTGAGAGAAGACCTAAAACCCCATGTCCAAAATACAACAGAGGACTCCATTGGGCATCAGAGTGTAGATTAATTCAGGGAAATGGGATGAGGGGCCCTGGACCTGGGCCCCAGGCAAAAAAGACTTGGGGCATGATGGCAGCTGATGTTACACCCAAAGAACCTTTAGAAGGCCAGGACTCTGATTTAATCAACCAGCAGAAAAGCAATCACATGGCAGAAAGGGATTACCTGATAAGTGAGTCAAAAGGCAATCAGATTGCAAAAATGGATTACACTTGGGGAGAATACAGGCCTTTTAAACCAACATGGCTGTATCCAGTGCAAACAATTCCAATGTAATTGCCAGATGATGAGAAGATATTTAGAAAGTGGTAAATAGAAGGTAATTAGATAGGTTAACTGCCTGGGAGAGAGGATTTGCTTGTATTTCTTCAGCAAGAGAAGGAATCAGATGGGTGCCAACGAGTCATATTCGCCTTGTCCATCAGAGAGAGACAGAAAAAGAGAAAGACCTCAAAATAAAGGAGAAGATCTAAGAAACATCTGACACTGAAAGAGCATGGATAATAAGAAGACTGTTAAAGAACTTTAAAAACCAGCAGGAATCATTGGACTTCCTCATACAAGATGAGACTAATGGACAATGGACTTATGGACATTTATAAATTTTCAATTTATGATTATGTTATATACTTCTAGCATGTGTTATGTTACTATGTTACTATGTGCTTATGTAATTCATGTAATTATCTGTAATACTTCCCATATTGATGGATTTATGTTTCAAGGTCATTTATGTAATTATCTGTAATACTTCCCATATTGATGGATTTATGTTTCAAGGTCATGACTGTCCTATGTTCTAAATCAAAAGAAAGGGGGAGATGTTAGGATTACTAAGTGAGAACTCAGGTTGTCTGGATGGTGACAAGGTGAGAATTCAGGTTTTCTGGACAATTACAAGGTGAGAACTCAGGTTGACTTGATAGAGGGGGCAAGCTCATTGGCTGGGGTGGTTCTTCCCAGAAGCCCTTGCATTATCCCACGCCCATTCTCTGGGAGGATAAAAAGAGACAGCACTGGGCGCAGAGGGCAGATCGGCCTGGAGAAGGATAAGAGCTGGAGGAGATTCAGAGCCAGGATTCAAGAAGAAAGACTCTCTGCATTACATCAGGCCTGATGGGGCTCTCTGCAGGAAGGGAAGTCACTTCTAAGGACAAGAGTTAACAGCAACTGCCTGGAGACAACGGTTCTCTACAGGAAGAAGAAACTGTCGGAGAGATTTGAGTAGAAGACACAGCAGATCTCTTCCCAGAGAGCGATCCAGCAGCTTCTGGAGACGACAGCTCGCTACAATACCTACCACATACAACTTAGATATGGAAAGCAGAGCAGAATATATATAGAGAAAGCCATCTTGTACCTGCTTTACTGTTTCTTAGCTTCTGAGACACAAAATTCCACAGTTGTGATAGTACAGTAGTTTAACAAAAAAGTGGCTCAAGAAAGAGTTACAGACAGAAAGATAGAATTTTCAGGTTTCTTGCAATAGCCCCTAATTGCTATTCCACCCCCATCTCTCTGCTTCATTCCAGTTCTACAGCTCCACTATGAAAACTCTGATCTCTTTTGAGGGACAGTAAGGTTACTGGCTGGTATAATCACCACTCTTGTTTTCAAAGTATAGATAAAGCTGAGTTATCTCTGATCTAATTTAATGGAAGGACCAATTCTGTCTAGTGTGACCATGTATGTCATTCTCCTACTCAGTAAGTTTGAGTGCTGCCTCCCTTTTGAATAAAACTTCTTCTTTCCAGCACTTAAAGCTCTTCCTAATTTTTCTCCAACTTGCCTTTCCAAACTGCTCATTGTTCCCCCTCATGCATTCTCCATTCCAGCCAGACTGGCCTCCTTGTTCACCATGTTTCATCTTTCACCTTCATGCCTTTGTGCACATTATCCTTATGTGTGGGGGTATTTTCCTTCATCTTAAGAATCTTTAGCTTCTTTTCAAACATAACTCATATGCAACTTCCTACAGATTATCTATCCTGGTACCTCCAGTTGTTGATTCCTTCCTTTTCTGCCCAAAGAAATTGTATTTATTTTATTTTTACTTGTATACATGGTTTTTCCTTCCTGATAAAACAAATCATAAGCTCAGGGACTTTTGCCATTGCCTGACCCAGTTAGACATTCCATTGATTCTTGTTGAATTCAATTTATTTGCAAATCTGTCTTGGGTATACTAAGTCTATATGATTCTAAATAACTGTGTTAATTTCAAGCACCAGACCCACCCAGGATTTCTTCCCTTTTCCAGAATGAAGATTAAACCCAATTCTGCATTTGAAGGACAATTCAGACAGGCAGTTATCAGCAAAAATTTGTTCAGATCTTCTCGTTATTGCTCATCTCTAACCTTGTACAGTCTTTTTTGTGGCCCCATTCCTACCCCAGCCTTGGGAGCTATTGGGCATGGTGAATCATCTGAATCATCTAGGGTCATAGGGCTACCCAAAAGCAGATCTCATCTGAATATTCATTGATGTCTATTCAGTGTTGTTAGCTATACATACCCACCTGCTGATTCTTCCTCACTGCCTCAAGAGACTGGGTCATTGACTACTCTTGCTACAGAGGTCTTTTCAAATAATCCCATTCTATGGCTGAATAAATTATAGTATATGAATGCTGTGGAATATTATTGTTGTGTAAGAAACGACCAGCAGGATGATTTCAGAGATATCTAGAGAGACTTACATGAATTGATGCTAAGTGAAATGAACAGAACCACGAGATCATTGTATACTTCAACAACAATACTGTATGAGGATATATTCTGATGGATGGGGCCTTCTTCAACAGTTCTACTTATGCAGTGATGAAGAGAACCATCTAAATCCAGAGAGAGAATCATGGGAACAGAGGGTGGAACACAACATAGCATTCTCACTCTCTCTCTTATTTGCTTGCTTTTGTTTCTTTTTTCTCAGTTTTTCTTTTTCTTCCTTCTTGATCTGATTTTTCTTGCACAACTAGATGGCTGTGTGAATATGTACATACAAATTGGATCTGGCATGTATTTCAGCATATTTGGCATGTGTTGGACTACCTGCCAGGTGGGAGAGGAAGGGGAAAATTTGCAGCAGGGGATCATTCAGGGGTCAATCCTAGAAAAATTACCCATGCATATGCTTTGTGAATAAAAAGCTTTAATTTAAAAAAAAATAATAATAATCCCATTCTAATAGCTTTACATGCACAATCACAACAATTTATACCCATAGTAAGAGGGTCACTTCTCACAGGTAAAAATATATAGGATTGAATGAATAGTTATTGTCTTATGGCATTTAGGCATGCTGTGGTTTGCAAATATGGGAACATGAAGGCATTCGCTTCAGGAGAGGTTTAGTGGAGTATAGATTGAGAAATTCTTTTGCCATAAAATAATTAATTAATAAAAAATTAATACTAAATAAATGGAAAGGAAAGGGAAAAGGAAAATAAGGGACTATCCATTCCCTTAAATAAGAGAAAAATCCTTTAAAATATTTTATTGTCTTTTAGGTATTTGGAAATCAACTCATTCCTTCCAATGCACAAGTAAAGAAGGCAACTGTCTTTCTCAATCCTGCAGCTTGCAAAGGGTAAGTGAGAGAGAGGGAGCGGGGGAGAAGGAGGAAGAGGGGGGAGAGAGAGAGTGTGTGTGTGTGTGTGTGTGTGTGTGTGTGTGTGTGTGTGTGTGTGTGTGTGATAAGATATAAATTACTTTGCTGCCTCAAAGATCTGGAGTATTCCTGCACTGGCATTAGTCAAAAACCCTTTGATGACAATGTAGATAATCTTCCAGCATGGTCATAGTTGAAACATGAATTGCACTGAAGCTGCCCTGAGGTTAAGCCTTTTTAATTGAGCTAGCTTGACTTCAGACATTAAATTAATCAGAAGACCTATGGGGACCTAGGGCATCTACCAGTACTTGATTATTGTTGCTTTTGTGAATCTGAAGTCACTACCACACCATGATGAGATACTGGAAAAAAGTTTTGAATCACCAAAGTTAATAAAAGAAAAATTATAACTCAAAAAGATAATTAAAGCCATAGGGAGAAGTCAGAGGAATTGGGATTCTTCCTTTTCTTCAGTCAAACCTTGGCACTCTGTTCCAGGTAGCTAGGATCAGAGAAAGACAGATATACAAAACCATTGTAACAGGAAGTTAGTTATATGGCTTCTTTAATACCTGGCTTATACTTAAATATTGTTATTCTGAGGTGTTACTATGAAAATTGATTTTTCTTTTTAAAAAATGTATTGATTGTGTAGTCATGTTGGAAAACCGCATTCATTCCAATAATCCTGCTCACTCTTGTGGAAAAAATAGTATATTTAGCGCTCTTAGGGACCCTAGAGGCCATTGACTTTAATTTTTTCATTTTATAAATGAAGAAACTAAGGACCGTAGTAATTAATTTGATCAGATGTTAAGTGTCAGAGACAGACATATTTAAACCTTAGTCTTCTTGATTCCCAAGTTCAAAGCAGAATCCAATATGTCATATTGACTCTAAGCAAGATATAAAGATGTATAGCCTATGTGGTTGATTCAGAATTTGTTAAATGTGGTTTTAGGATAGTGTCCACTATTAAGTTGATAAGATGAACAAAGGATGTATTTATAAAAGTAATAAAGATAGAAAGATATGTCACCCCATGACACTTACATTCAGCCTGCTCACAAAATCAAAGTGACTTACTTTATTCAGTGCACATCATTTTAAAATACATACATATGCATGTATACATATATGTATATTTGTATGTATACAT
Organism: Sminthopsis crassicaudata; assembly: GCF_048593235.1. Taxonomy (NCBI): domain Eukaryota; kingdom Metazoa; phylum Chordata; class Mammalia; order Dasyuromorphia; family Dasyuridae; genus Sminthopsis; species Sminthopsis crassicaudata. The sequence continues at coordinate 100,837,446 of NC_133621.1, read as the reverse complement.
AAACATTGTGTGTGTCTATCTCAGTGTTATACAGGTCTACTATATCTAGTAGCTAGTTTTAGAGAAACATGATTTCATGGGGCACTGGTATAGGAACAATAAATTCTATGAGAACTATGGTATTGCAGTGGGATTGTAAGATGTGGTTATGATGCTACCGTTGTCATTGTGGAAATTTATTTCTGAGGACAATATTATAGAGGGTATGTTTTAAGTATCAAATATTTGTACATATATACAAACATATATTTTCTAAAGGAACGATATGTATATATGTATTTGTATGAAAATACACAAAGAAGAAAGTACAAACAATTCCCTGGACAGAAGAAGAAATGGATGATATTTCTGATACAAATTTCACAATATACCAGTTAGACACTCTTATAAGAATCATTATACTAAAAGTGAGTATATGACAATTTTTTAAAATTCATTGATTTTATTTCAACAAAACAAACAAAAGCAAAGTATATTTCCTGAAAATAATTTTAAAGAGCTTCACAAAAGAAGCTGATTATACATAGAATTATGTATTTTCATATTTCACTATTACTTAAAAGAAAGGGAAGCTCAAACTTGTCAAGACAGTTATCTGAATAAAAGGCAGATTGTCCAGCTTTCTTGTAGCCACTGAAATTTGCTCTAGACTAAATCATGATCAAAAACAATCCAGTGAGAAACTACTGTAAATGATTTTTTTCCATTTTAGAACTGCACAGAAGGTCAGCCATAAATCCATAGACAATAGGAAAAAGGCCCCCTCTAGCAAAACCATGATCAGTACAGTTTATGCTCTCAATACAGTCTTATGCAGAACAGGTGTAGCCTGTATAGCTCTTTGTCTGGAGGTAGCAAGAATTGAGGGTTCCCCTAAGAAAGTAGCAGAGTAGAGATCTTCAGGGAGTAACAGTGTGCAACAATCAGCAGTGTTATAGTGCTCAGACCTGGATAATCTAGGCCCAGAGAAGGCTCTGAAAATCTAGCCCTCTGAATTTTAAGTTCCAGTCTGCTTTATTCTGGGAGGTGAATATAAACATGAGAACAGAGAGAATCCAGGATGAGATCAAGCAAGACCAGCAGCCTCCCTCCAAAGTGGAGAAATGGGCCCTGGCACAAAATCTTAATTCAAGAATTAAAGCTAAAAAGATGAGGAAAATCAAAGAAAACATTGATCTGTATCAAAAACTGTTGGAAAACATATTTAAAGATCCCACAAAAGGACAGAGTAACTAAAAATTTCAAGTAGAGACTTAGAAGTTAAAGTGGATTTCCTATAAATAGCATATTAACACTTAGAAGAAATGAAGCAAGATTTAAAAAGAAATACAGACTCTGAAGGAAATAATCGGTAAAAGAATAGTTTTCAAAGAGAAAGTAGCAAACTATACCCAAGAAATAGAATTTCCTAAAAACTACAAGAGACCAAACAGAAGTCAATGAATCTTTGTAACTGCAAGAAATATTAGGACAAGTGAAATGAATGAAAATATAGAAAAAAGGAAGATATGTAAAATAAAAAATAGCTGACCTCAAAAGGAGAGAAGTCAGAAGGAAAGAAAATTTAAGAATCATTTGGATTCCCTGAAAATCATGTTTTGTTTTATTTTTTAATACTAGACACTGTCTCAAGTCATAAATGAAAATTGTCCAGATCTGTTACCTGAAGGCCATGGAAAGATAGTCAAAAGAACCTCTACAATATCACAGTTAAAATTATTGTCAAAGAAAAACTAGTGCAAGCTTCTAGAATTAAGCAATTCAGATGCATGAACTACAGTTGGATACTTGCCCAGATGGGTGGTGCAATGATTAGAGCACTGAGCCTGGCATCAGGAAGATCTGAGTTCGGTTCCAGCCTTAGACATTTACTACCTGGGTGACACTGGCCTGGTCAGTTAATCACTACCTGCAACATCGTAAAATGGAGATAATAATTGCACCTATCTATTAGAATTGTTGTGAGGATCAAATGATAATATTTGTAAAAAGCCTTAAGTACAGTTTATAGCATAGTAGATATTATATAAATGTTAGCTATTATCATTATTTTGTCCAAACCTAGCTATCTTGGAATGTAATATTCCAAAAGACAAACAAGATAGGTTTATAATCAAGATGACTAACTTGACAAAGCTGAGTATATACCATAAGAGGAAAAATGGAGTAGCAAACTTTAAAGCCTTTTTCTCATGAAAAAAAAAACAGAATTGAGGAAGATTTTTAAAATACAAACAAAAATCTGGAGAAACCTAGAAAAGTAAATTGATTTGAACATTGGGAAGGAAGTTTATGAGAGGAAGAAGAAGCAAGTGTTCCTTCATGTCTTCAAAGGGTGTTAAATTTTTAATAAGTGATCCAGGTTATAGATTAATCCAGTTCTGAGGGATTGAAGAAGACAAACATTACTAAGAAGTAAAAGGAGAGATAGGCTGGGATAGAGAGGAGGAAGAAGGGGATATAACCTGGTATTTTTTGTAATTGAGAAGACAGGAGAAGAAGAGTATACAAATGTGGTGGGAAAGAGACTATCAGATGAACCCCTCCCATATTTGAGAGGGACAAAGAAAAATTGAATGCCAAGTTTAGTGGAGAATTGCATCATAGAGAAACAAGTAAGGTGGAATAAGGAAGGTTATATAGGGAAGGAAATAACTACAAGCAAAATAAACTTCCTAATCCAGAAGGAGCTATGCTATGGGGGAGGGGAAAAAAGGAGTTGACTCAAACTAGAATGTCTGAGATTACATCTTAGACATCTGGGAAATGGCTGGGGGGGGGGGAGGGGAATACATACATATATACACACACACACACACATATATATATATATATATATATGGCATATGAATGTAACAGAATATTATTGTACCATAAAAAAAATTACAAAGAAGATGGTTTCAGAGAATCTTGGATAGTGTGAACTGAAACAGAGTAGATCCAACTAAACCAGAAGAACCATTTATGCAAAGACAGGAATATTACAAAGAAAAACAAGTATGAAAAACTTCAGAACTCTGGGTTCCTTGACAGCAGGGACTGCTTTTTTCATTTCTTTGTATTCCTAATGCTAAGCAAGATGCTTGGTACATAGTTGACACTTAATAAATGTAAGCTGGCTGACAGCAGAGGGCCTCTGTCTGTCCTGTCAGAGAGGTGAGAGAGATACAAGGAGCCAGAGACGTTTTGGGATATGGCCACTGTTTGGATTCATTTTGCTTAACTGGCTTTATTTGATAGAAGAATTTTTTTTTTAATTTCTCTCAGTTTTTAATGGGGATAGCTATCATTTTACCTAAGAATAGACTTAAACTTTCAGTTCTCTGGATCTAAAATTGTTCACTGCAATTAATCTTAGTTCGGCCTTTTTTTAAGGTTGCTTTCATTTATCTTGTTGAATTCATTGTTTATATTCTTTTCCTAGTACTGCTTTCTTTGTGTCTCAGAAATTCTTTATACTTGTTATTACCATAACATAGTAATATTTAATTACATTCATACATCACAATTTATCAACTATTTCCCAGTTGCTGGGCACTCATTGATTTCTATTTTCTTGCTACCACAAGAAATGTTGCTACAGATATTTTAGTATATATGGGACTTTTCTTTATTTGACCTCTTGAGGACAAAATGCCAATTATGAGATCTCTGGGTTAAAGAATGATTTATTTTTTAAATTTTGAGTTTGGGACTTCATATAATTTAGTAGATGCAATAAAACTGTAAAGATTCATAATGCTATTCTTTTCTATAGGCTTTTAAATCTCCTTTTGAAAGGTTTGTTAAAATATTTTTCTTCCTTTTTCTCTATTTACAGAAAAGCTAGAAATCTTTTTGAAAAAAATGCTGCCCCCATTTTACACTTATCTGGCATGGATGTGACTGTAATCAAGGTGAGACTGACTTATAAATGTACCTTTATACAGAATTTGCACATAGAACAGTCTGCACTATGTTTCTAGATCTCTTGATTGAATGAAGCCCTAATTAAGTATCTACTATGTGCCAAGAATTATGCTAAGCACCAGGGATACAAATACTAAGAAACTTGTCCCTGCCCTTTAGGAGCTTTACATTCTGGTATGGAGAGATATAATATATATAGGGAAATGGTGGCCAGGGAAAGATATTGTGGAGCCTTCAGGGAGTCAATTAACACTGTCTTTCCAGAAGGAATGACAGACTTATGGTATCTGGGGAGTATAAATGAATTGTTAAATTGTGGCCGCGGTCAGTTGTAGGTATAATAGGCTCCAATGGCAACCAGCAGTCAGGGCAAAAGGACATCAAGATAGGTGTTCTTCATATGAAACAGCTAAATCTTTCAAGGACAGGTTTCTGATCTGAGCAATACGGTGGCCCATAAGGAGCTAGCAGCTTTTCTCCAGCACAAAATACAATACCTAGCATATAGAAGGCACTTTTAAAAAAATGTTTATTGAATTGAATGAAAAAAAAAATCAATCTTCCACCTTACAGAAATCAGTCCATGTGGCTAAGTTCCCTCCATTGTTAACTTTGCCATTCTTTACCATTTCTTTGAAATGAACTACAACAATCTAGCAACCCTTGGTCCTTTGAGACAAAAAAAATCATATAACAAGTAGAAAGAGAGAGCAAGATGATTTCTTTTCAGGTGTGCTAAAAAACAAAGGTCAAAAAACTCACTGGTATAGCTTTGACATTCTATTATGAAATTATTGCTTCTTAGATGACAAGAATTATGTCCATGAGAATTTCCTTTTCCCCCTGAAAGTATAAAATTCCTTTTTTAACAATAATAGCTTTTTATTTTTCAAAATATATGCAAAGATAGTTTTCAACATTCACCCTTATAAAACCTTGTGTCCCGAATTTTCTCCCTTCCTTCCTTTCATCCCCTATATAGCAAATAATCCAATATAGGTTAAACATGCACAATTATTCACATTTCCACAATCAACATGCCGCACAAGAAAAATCAAATCAAAAAGAAGAAAAATAAGAAAAAACATGCAAGCAAACAACAACAATAAAGGTGAAAATACAATGTTGCGACCTACATTCAGTCCCCATAGGCCTCTCTGGATGCAGATGGCTTTTTCTATCACAAGTCTATTGGAATTGGCTTGAATCACCTCCTTAAAAAGAGCCAAATTCATCACAGTTGATCATCATATAATGTTGTTGCTCTGTGCAATGTTCTCTGGGTTCTTCAAATTAAAACATTCTTAAGACTTGAGGATTATTTCAGTACCTGACTATATAATCTTAGCCCCTCAAATAGATCTTCCTTTTTTTTTTTTTTTCCCTTTAAAAGGAACTCTAAATGATGATCCTTTTAAATTCTCAATGATTTAATTAAGAGAGAGGGAAAAAACCCCCAAAGAGGAATAATACTATTTTAGAGATTCCTATAAACTTTTAATGATGAGTCTGTCTTTAGCAATCAGTAGACATGTATGTAATTTTGTCTTGCTAATATTTTTGTAAGACTGCATTCATATTTTTTACTCTAAACTCTTATCAGTTTATTGCTCAGAGTTTCTAAAACAAGAATGCTGCGTACATGTATTTTTAAAAACTAGTTCTCCAGACTTGAGCATAACTTCATTCTGTTGTCAAATATTTAGGTATACTATTAATTTCATTCCCTTGAGTAAACAGTTAGGCCCCAGAATCATGTCTTTAGGCATTGTTTTACCTGGATTTGTTACAGCTAATGTATAGCTACGTTTTGCCCATATATAAATGTTCTTCATGTAGTCTCATACAGTTTTCATTTCTTTTAGTTCCATGGTGACTTTTAAAGTATTGTTCTGTCACAAGATAAGCACATTTCATTTTTTTAAGTGGCCTCTTTAGGCCATTATTTAATGCTAAGCAGATATAAGTACTGTCTGTATATGTTTAGGATTTTATATACCAGCTTTATAGATAGCTGAGTACAAATGTTGTTCCCCTCCTAAGCAGTATAGAAATATTTGTTGTCCTTTGGGAAAAAAAAATATTATTTTATGATTATTCCACAGACCTATGGAATAATAGTGTACACACACACACACACACACACACACACACCTGTGTATTTAGTTACCATAGCATATTAAAAAGAAAGCACTAACTAAATAGTGATTAAATGAGCGCTTGTATTGGAATCCAGGAGCTTGGTTTCTTTTCCTATTCCTGATCCTGACCATACACTTTTAGAGAAGTCATTTAATTTCTCTGGTCTTCATTTTCTTCACACACAAAATAGAAGGCTAGAATTCTCTTAGCTTCTTTCCATAGCTTAGATCTGATTATTATTTTGCTAACATTTTAATTATCAATAAGGTATCAATTACTTTACTTTTTGAGAGTGATTGTCTAACTTAAAAGTCCAAGATTTTAAACTTTGTATGTTTGTACTCCTTGAATTGATCAATTAAGCCAGCATTTTATTTTCCTTCTAGACAGATTATGAAGGACAAGCCAAGAAGCTGTTAGAATTAATGGAAAACACAGACATGATCATTGTTGCAGGTGGGGATGGAACTCTTCAGGAGGTAGGATTATTTTGCTGTTTGAAGAGATATTGAAGATAGAAGAAATGGACATCATGTTTTAGCGTGTTGCCACTGAGGAATGATTATGTTCCAGAAAAAACGATTTCTTTCTAAGCTTTAGTTTTTAGGATGGTTACCACTTTCTGAAATGTATGATGAAATTTCTAGGGTATTCTGCCCACTATGTTCTCTAAAACCTTCATCCCAAGAACAAATTTTCATTCTATAAAAGTTTAAGGCATTTCATTTGGGCAGGAAGTAAAATGTAGAAAAAAAATATTTTAATATCAGGTCAACTGTGAGAATTTTTATGATACTAGAATGGACCCCAGCCCATTCACTGTTTGTAGTTAGGGGCAAGGGGAAAAAAAAAAAGTTGTTGTTACCAATCAAGACAGGTGCAGCAGGAGGTTGCGATTGTAGAAAACAACATGTTTAACCACATAACTAGGTGGAAGGAGCTTGGGTCCTAGGAGACAGGTTGGATGCCAGGAAGCTTGGGTCCTGCTACATGTTTCTATTTCTTGTTTTCCTCAAAATTTGGCTAATGATTAAGAAATAACATTTCTCTTGAGAGGGTCTAACCAATAAACAAAGAATAAACATCTCCCCTTTAGCCTTCTTTTCCTAATAAAATAATCATCCTGCAGTACTCTTGTAGACTAACCAGTCTCCTGTTCTGTTTGGTCCTGTCCTGCTTGATATGACAATAAAGCCTTATTCATTGGGAAATCAGTCTGGTAAATAGACAGTGTCACCTATCAGACATGCTCTCCACTATAATATGACTTAACAGTGAACCTTAGTATATACTTTCCCATATTATACTTTTGTATTTACACCAGTATTAATTTGTCTTTTCTCACACACACACACACACACACACACACACACACACACACACACACACACATCTGTGTCTCTGTGTGTTTCTCTCTCTGTGTTTCTGTGTGTGTCTTTCTGTCTCTTTCTGTGTCAGTCTCTCTCTCTGTCTCTCTGTTTGTCTCTCTCTGTCTCTCTCTGTTTCTCTGTTGTATGTCTTTCTGTCTCTGTCTCTTTCTGTGTCTGTGTGTGTCTCTCTCACTGTTTCTCTGTCTCTGTGTGTGTGTGTCTGTGTGTCTGTCTCTGTCTGTGTGTGTCTCTCTGTGTCTTTCTCTCTGTCTACATATACATATATGTATGTGTTTATTTTGATGTTATATGTAGTTTCCCAAAGATAGTGGACCTTTTCCATTGAAAGATTGACCATTTTTCTGGAGCAAATTGTAACATCTTTAAATATCAGAGAGAGACAAAATGCAGTCCTTACTGGCTGCAGTCTAATGAACATCAGTGCCTCATTTCTTTATCTAGTATAACTTTATTCCTTTTCCTCAGAGATAAAGCGAGAAGACTACAATAATTAGAATTCTGTCTGATGCTTATATTAGAAATTCTGTAAGATATTTTTTAACACATTTTGTTGATGACATCTTCTTTTTTTATATCATTCCTGGGACTTACAATTAAAAAAAAAAAAAACACCTGACCAGAAGGACTGTATCCAATCATGTTACAACATTATAACTTAAGTCTATTTTCTAGTTAGTGGACACCCTCTTTGTTTCCCTGAGTTCCTTTTTAAAAGGCTGTATTAATAGCCTTAGTAATTGTTTTTGTAGTGTAATAATTGATTTCCTGTGAATTGTTTGATACTCTGGTCAGTTCAGGAAAATGTGAAGTAGGTTCTTTGTAAAGGATAAGAAAGAATGGTTTTAATTTGATAAATATCTATTAACTACACTATTACATCTTGGGCGATACAAGCAATTATTAACAGTACCTATACTCAAGATATTTATATTTGCTGGAGAAATATCATTTTTAAAATAAGTAAATATAAGCTATTTTGAGAGGGAACATTAATAATTATGTGGGTCAGAAAGAAAGGAAGTTAGACTTAACCAGAGCTTAGAAAGAGGGGAAGTATTCTAGTAAGAAATGTTATATACAGAAAATGATTTGTAGGTTTTCAGGATGAGACTGCAAAGTCTATAAGAAGTAAAGCTTGACAGTATCGAATGTCTGTTGTTGCTGGCTTCATTTTAGTCTGAAAGTGAGAGGTTGTTCATTTAGTTCTGAATAAACTGAAAAAGTTGGAAGGAGGGGAAGAATTGTACCTAATTTATAGAAAGAAGCATGGTTTGCTTTATTGAAGACTGTGGATACCTCTTTTGTGAGAAAATGGAAGAAGAGTGCTGTAGGGAATTATTCTGAGAAGTTTGGAGGGGAGAGGGCCAAAACTGACCTTAATTTTCTTAGTGTAAAAGAAAGCAAAATTACCTAATATAAATTCAGAGGGGGGAGAGAATAGTATAGGACTTGTGGGGAAAAAAAAAAAAAAAAAAAAAAAAAAACCAAAACTTTAAGTTACATTGGAGATTAAAATGGAATAACAATTTTGCAGGCTTCTATTTAAATAGAATCTTATTCTATATGGTAAAGAAAATGCTTGTTAAAATCTTACACTTCTTTGTAGGTTGTTACTGGACTTCTTCGAAGAGTAGATGAGGTAAGCATTTAGAACTTCTAGGTTCTAAATTTTGAATTTTGCTTCTTCCTTTCTTGTTATTTCCTTTCCTTCTATCTTCTATCTGCTTCCATAAAAGAACTTTGTAGAATGGATCTCTTTGATTTGAGGGAGAAAAGTACTCAGGATGTATTGACTTCTCTTTAACAAGGAGTTTTCATTAACTTAAAGTTAACTATTCTACATACAAGTCCATCAAGGGCTATTCCTGCAGCTTGTACCCACTGTTGCTCTTTACCACATAATCTTCCTCCTTTTCTCCTCCCTTATCCTCACCTCTAGCAGGGGGGAAAAAAATTTGTTTAGAGAATCTTTTCTATAGAAAGTCTTTATTTCTGTGCCCATCATTTTATAGTATTTAATGCATTTTAGTGCTCTTGCCATCTTACTTGTCTCATTAGCCCCTTATTTCTGTTTGCCTCAGTTGGGAATAATCCATTACAATCACATTGATTACAAAAATCAGAGGCACTGGGAGAGATTTTTCTTGCTTCCTAAATAAATTTAAAATCCTCTCTAAGTGGTGGTATAGGGGAGGTGAAAATAGAAATGAGAAAAATATCAGGAAATTTCACGTCTGGGTTCCTAGCAATCCCATAGAGAATATCTCTTGCCAGACTAAGAAGTTGAATAATGTAACAAAACTGAAAAAAAAATTTACTAATGTACTGAGGGAGAGTACCTTTGTTAATAGTACTTCCTTCCCAGCATACAGATTTGGTACTCTTAGAATAAACAACAAATAAGCAGTATTCTTCAGCATTTAATTGAACCAGTGGAAAGCTAATTACTAGGTGTAATTGGAGGTTCAGCTGTGATTTGGTTGATCAGCAGCTTTGTGGAAAGCCCTTTTTGGTCATATAGTACATTTCTAAAATGATGTCTTTTCTGCTTCCTCAAAAGCTAACTTAATTCCTATTGTAGGTTGAATTCAATTGAATCACATTGTAAATACTCTAGGTTCCCTTGGTCTAAGGTCTAGGTTCCCTTGGTCTAAGGTTGACCCAAAGACAACTCATGGGGTATATAAATTGTTTTAACCCATCAAAGCATTTCAGATTAAATACTTGAGAATATCTCATTGATTCTATTCCTCTGTTTCTTATTAGTCTATTTCCATCAAGTTTATGTGGTCATGGCCCTATTCATTTCACAAAGCTCTTTACTAACTTGTGGACACTAGTGACTTTTCCAAAGTCTGTCAAATTCTAAGTCATTATTATGATTGCCTGCTTTGGAGAAGTGCCCAACTACTAGTACCTGAGTGCCATATCCAGAAATGGTGATTGTACATAATTAATACAGATATGCTCTTTGCTCAACCTGATTTTTTCCTATTCTTTCCTTCTCTCCCTTCCCCCCTCCCCCCTCTACAGGTTACCTTCAGCAAGATTCCCATAGGATTTATCCCATTGGGACAGACCTGCAGTTTGAGTCATACTCTCTTCCCTGAAAGTGGAAACAAAGTCCAGTAGGTTGTATATGTGGGGATTTAACATTAATGAGTGTGAAGAAATGGAAGAAAGAATTCACATCTATGATGTAGCTTGTGCCTGTATGTTGTAAGCTTGTAGTCACACATCAAAAATATAGAAACAGTTATGTGAAAGAAAATTATAATGATGAAACAATATACTAAAATTTCTGGATTACTGCTAAGGCAGTTGTGGGGGATTATGAGGAATTATATGCCTAAAGGCATACATTAGTAAGTAGAAAAGGAGAGGGCAAATAAGCTTGAATAGTCACTTAAAAATAAACCCAAAATAAGCAAAAAAAAGGGGGGGGGGGAAGGGAAATACTGAAAATTAGGGGAGAAATTGGTAAAAATAGAAACCAAAAAGACTATAGAAATGATAAACAAAAGTTGATAGAAGTGAATTAAAATAGTTGTAAATTTCCTTATAGGATTGTGGACTCATAATTGTCAAGAAAGGAGATATTGTAGGGAAGATAGGTATTGACACCAGAGATAGGAATAAATATTTGAGCAAATGACCTGTCAAACAGCATATGTTAGCAACACTTCTGGTGCCCCATCAGTAGAATTTGAAATTGGAATTGTTATTTCTTTTGTTTTGTTTTCAGTGCTCCTTTCTAAGTCCTGTTGTCAAAAATAGCATCTTCTTGTGAATAAGATAAGGCCAGGGTACTTGAGAATAGCCACTGCTTGAATTAAATCTGTTCTTTGTTCTCATTCCTATAACTCTATAAAGAAATGAACGGAAAACTTTGTATTCCCTTTCAGGGATAACTTCAATAGGTTACATCAATGTGTTCAACAACAAAAAAATGTAGTTCTAGCACCTAAAATGTGATCATAAACATAATTTTGAAAATAACTTTTCATCAAGTGAAGTCTTAGAGTAAGAATGAAGAAATTTTTCTTTCCCTTTTCTTTCCCTCAAAAAAAAAATTTTTTTATAAACCTAAAGGGGTGCTATGGTGCTTTCTTGGTTGTTAGTGCCTCTCTCTCTCTATAGTTCAGAACTGTTTTCTTGTTTTCAGACTTTTTTAAAAGTTTATTTTAGTGGGTTACAAAGTACTAGGTCATTTAATGCTTCTCATTTGTATATAAGCATTCTAATCTCTAGGTGCCTAGATATTTGACAGGTAAACCAACACAAATCACACCTTTCATTAAAACTCCCCTGGTGATCTAGTGTATTAAACCAGGTAGCATTTGTCTTATCTCCCCAAACCCTGAAACCTGGGTTAGATGCAAGAGACCAGTTAAATTAGCTGTGCTTGTTCTATTCAGGTAAGATTTTCAGATGAAAAACATTGAACTGATAAGAATTTTATTTACCTGACATAAGCCTTCTGTGGTTTGGGTCTTGATTGCTTTTGAGGTCTTCTCTTTTCTTCCTTTCAGTATTGATCAGTTGACCTACTTTAGCCAACATTTCTTTTCTATGTAATTTAGGAAACCTAGAAGGCAGAACCTTTCCCTTGAAGGGAAGATATGTTTTTGTAATTTTATACTATTTCCTTATCCTTATTCTTCATAGCCCAAGGCTACTTTTTCTCAGGCTAAAGGACAAACTCCAGTTTTTAAGCTTGCTTTATCCCATAATTAAAATATTACTGTTCCTTTTACAATCTTTTAAAATTAAATTAAAATGAATTTGTAAGCATACCCCAAGGCTCTTATGTAATCAAGTCAGCCAAGCTTAGGTTCAGAATTTTTGCAGCCTCTGGTAATATGGCTAGTGCCTAAGGCCATTTAAAGAGTGCAAGATATTGCTTTTTTGCACTGCTGTCAAGATTTGTTAAATTGTAATTACCTTAGAGAAAAAAGAATCTTGAATGTGGAGGGTTGTTCAGGTAAATGAGTTGAGGATCCTATTATAAAAATCCATTCTGGTATTAATACTAAAGTGTGGTAATATGCTGAAGTGTTACTTTTCAATGCTTCGGACAGTTGCTGAACAATGACACTTTTAAGGCCACGAAGTTGATTGACTTTTGTGCTTCACTTTAAAAAGCAATTTGGAAATGACATGCCTGAGTTTTAAAAGACACAGCAGTGTTCCACATTAAGGTGAAGATCATTCTTTTCATCAAAAACTACTAAGCACTTAAATCTATAGTAGTGTTCCTAAGGTTTTGCTTAAGGTGAATGAAAATTTTTATGGCCTTCAGTGTTTCTGGTTAGTTTCTTTTTGAGATGAACATAATTGAAGTGACTATATATTTCCTCTTTCCTCAAGTGTTAATCCTGTACTTTAAGTGCTCTATTTTCAAAGAATAAGTAATTTTGCCCTTGGAAGACAAGAGAATTGAACTTCCAGACTGCTTTCTTCTTTTTTCTATTTTGGGAGAGCTACAAGTAGGCCTTACAGGTTGGGTGGCCGGGGGATAAGAAGCTTAAGTGTATAGTTTACCCCATGCCTACTAGCTGTGTGGCCCCTCTAAGCCACTTTTCTCATCTATCTCATCATTATCTAGTACTCTAATATTACCTCATAGTGTTGGCATAAAGAATATTAATAATATACACAAAACACTGTGTATAAATTATCTAAGTGCCTTGAAGTTGGAACTATTATCAGCTATTACTTGGGAGACTTGTTTATCTCTCAAATATAAACGAGATAAAGTGAGTAGTTTTCTCTTAAATTTTAACTGTTCACATAGATGTGTTTTTGAGGCCTTTTCTTAACCCTTGCTTTCCTCAACCACTTTTTCTCTTCCTTGTTAACATTCTTCTTTCTAGGTTTTCAGGACACTGCTGCCTCCTGGCTGTCTTTTTCCCTACCTTACTGCTCCTTTTCTTTCTGCTTTGTTGGCTCCCTCTCCAGACCATATCTTCTGACCTTATGTATCCCTCAGGATTCTGTCCTAGGCCGGCTCAACTGGGGTGATGACAGTCCTGTAGACTTCTTCACTTGGTGATCTCATCACCTCCTATTCATTACCATCTCCATGTTGACCATTCTCCCATCTCCCTATCCTGCCCTAATCTTTCTGCTCACCTTTAGTCTCACATCCTCCAGTTGCCTTTTAGACAACTAGAACTGGATGTCCAACAGACATCATAAGCTCAACGAGACTGAAGGACTAAACAACCACACGGTGACTGTCCACTAGAGTTCTTAAATGAGTGCTGCTTAATTATTATCTTACCTGTAGCTTGTAGAGTGATTTTCAGCATATAGTTGCCAGCACATTTGCACTTAAAATGGCAATAACCTCTAAAGGGAAATAGAGATTTTATAGAACATAATGTCCTGAGATTCCACGTTTGATTTTGCAGAAGAAACTTTTCCGTATTTCTTAGATTCATGCTCTCTTACACTTGAGGTGATGATTTTATTTAGTGGCTTGAATGTCTTAATAAAAAATTAAACTTATTATTGTTAGTTATTATATATATTTTTTGCTTCATTCCTGGATTGTCAATTGCTAATAAATTCACTCACCAGTGAATTCATTCTTTTGTTCACATCAGGTCTTTCTGTTATATTTTTATCTGGTATCAGACTTCATACATATCCTATCCAAAAGTCTTAGTCTTAGCTAGTAAAGTTAATTAAATAGCTATCTTAATAGCTGCTTAAGCTATTAAGCCAGTGTTTGGGACACCCTACAGAAATTTTCTTTTGAGTGTTTAAATATTAGGAGGGATATGCAATCCCTGTTATTTCCTGCTGTCTCCTACCCTGCCCCCTTCTCCCACCATCAACACACTAGTTTAACTTTTTCAGAGAGTGGTAGAGGTACAGTTAGGAAACTTTTCCAGTTTATTTTACAGATGAGGAACTGAGGCAAACATGGTTTTGTGTCTTGTCCAGAGTTACACAGCTAGGAAGTGTCTGAAGTCAGAATCTGTCTTTTAGACAGATTGTGAGCATAAGCACCCTCAGCTTTCACACCTGTAAAATGGGTAGAATAAGATAGTAGCTGCTTTACAAAATTAATGACAGGAAAGTAGTTTGCACATCTTAAAATTCTATATAAATGTTTATTGGTGGATACCTGACTTTCTTTTAGGCACATTACAGATGCCACACTGGCCATTGTGAAAGGAGAAACAATTCCACTTGATGTGCTGCAGATCAAGGTAGGCAAAGGCATGGAATTTCTGCTGAGAAGTTACTTGCTATATACATCCAGGTTTCTTTTTTGCATTCTTTTTCCATTAGTAAAGTTCCCTTTTAAAAAATTAGTGACAGGAGGATTTAGTGTGTATAGGCATTGATAAATTCCATTGTCTTATTTCTAATTGTTATAATTACTCTGATATTTGGAGCTGACTGTTTACACATTGAAGATGGGCACATCTTTCCTTTTGTATAAAAGGAGTGCTCTGTACTGAAGTAAGTGCTCAAAGCCTTTTAAAATCTATTCCAAGATGATGGATAAGATTAAAACATACTTGTAAAATGTTGCTAGTTACAAAGGGAGTTAGGATCTGCTCTCAAGCACTTTATGTGGCTCTTTTTTTTTTTTTTTTTTTTTTTTTTTGCCTGGTTGAAATGGTACAGATTGGTTGGGTCTTTTTTCTCTGTTCCTTTTTCTGCCATCACCCTAGTTGAGCCTTTTTATTTATTTATTTATTTGTGACTGCTCTGTGCTCCAGTAGAGAAAGTGCCTGGAGGCCACAGGTAGTTTGTTTGGCATTGCAACTAAGGTGAAGTAGAAAGCATTCTTTTTGACTAGATATCATCTCAGCACCTTCTCTTTTGTTTTTTTTTTTTCTTTTCTTTCTTTCTTTTTTTTTTTTTTTTTTTTTTCCAAATGTTCCTATTTTGTGAGTTGATTAAGCCACTGATTTATAATGGTTTTAAGGCCAAGGCAGTGGAGAATATGCACAAATCAGTTCTTAGATCCTCAAAAAATGTGGCATTCCAGATAACTTTGGTTTCTTTTGTATCTAGCTAAAATAAATTTTGTCTGCCTTCCTGGATCAATTTCTTTGTGAATTAGGAAAATAAATTATCTAACTGTTATTCCTCATTCTACTTATGGCCTCCTTCTTCCTTGTGCCACCTCTCCACTATATAATTATATCCATATAGTCCTATTCAAATTCTAATTAAGCACATAGTTAAGAATTCTCTGGAAGGTATTGCACTTGAGTAAAAAAACATTTTGTTCCTATCAGGTCAATAGTATGATATGAATAGAATCCCTGCTGAATGACACAGCAGATAGAGCAGTGGACCTGGAA